>NC_060269.1:4905821-4994886 GCF_021613505.1 Equus quagga | reverse complement strand
CCCCCCCCCCCCCCCCCCCCCGGCTTCTTTCTCTTCTCTTACTGCCTTGTCTTTGCAGGGTACCACCCTTCTCTAGCTCCTTCTGCCCTAGAAGCAACGCTTTTCCCTGGCTTCCACCTCTGGCCCGCTGCTTCAACACCCCTCCCTTGCAGCTCCGGTCTCAGACATGAGGTCAGTGTATTTGCACTTGGTGTTGGGTGTGCTTTTGTCTTTGCTCCACACAGACTCTTGGCTCTCCTCTCTCTTGCGGTCTCTTATGCCTTCCTTCTCTCGCTCTCCACACCCACAGGCTTGCAGCAGAGGCAGGACACTAGTCAGAATTTGATGTTTATTTATCTTACAGGCAACTTGTAGTTCATCGTATTTTCTCTCTCCTACTAATGCTAAAAATAGGGGTCATGCATGGTTTTATTTGCATTTTTCTGTTAAACTAATAGTTTTGGGGGTTTGGGGGGAAGGATGCATGGAGATATTAGGATTCAGGGGACTGCCATTATCCTCCAGAGCTGCTGTCTCATATTTTGAGAGGTTTTTCCTCAAAATTCTTCTGTACTCCTACCCTTCTGTCTTTGCTCCTAGAGATGACAGAAAGTATGATAAGGAACTTAGCATCAGTGGAGATCTATGCATCTATGCAATTACTCCAAGAATTTAACTCCTTTCTACTGTCCCAATGTTAAACACTTGGGAAATTCCATAAGATAAAGATAACTAGCACACTTAATACATGATGTATTAAAATTATGGCAATGATAGAAAATTGCTGCTTTTCTGTAAGGATTTAATTGTGTTTACAAACTGTACCAAAATAATACATAAACATTGGTGTTTATTTTCCTGAATAATTATGGAATGAATCATCAATGTTATACCCTATACAAAGGAGAATGACTTTCATCCAACCAGTGACTTGAAATTAATTGCATAGAAAGACAGCAACACGAACATATCCACTGGGAGTATAGCCTAATCTTTTTCGCTATTTAAACAAATCAAGAGTCAGATGTTTGTATACAAAATCAGTTTTATTATAAATTAAACAAAAGAAAAGTCTACTTATCAATATAAACATTAGCATTCTCTTTCCACTGAAACAAAACAAAAAAAAAACAAGCCTTATAGTTCCTTCTGGTCAACTTTACCCTTTCTTTTTGATCCTTAATTTATTGGGTGGTCTAAATTTTTGACACTTTTATAATAGATTTGCTACATTTCTACATTCGTCGTTGGTTACTCAAACTTCTTTATTTCTTTTATACTTATCATTTGAAATTTTAAGTTACTAGACAGCCATTCAACTTTCCTGAGCTGTCTCCCATTTTATTTGAATTATTTCACAATCATTCATCTGGAAATTTCTTTTTTAATCTCCCGTCATTAGCTATAAGGCCTTTTTGAGACTCAAGACTAGGGGTCAAAAATTTTTCTCTTTGAAACTTTCATAAAAGTTTCCCAAAGTCCAGGGCACTTATCTGACTCCAAAGTCCACAGTTTGCTTTTCCGGCCATCATAAACTATTACCTTGGAGTCCTCAACATTTTTTATGTCACAGCACATCACTGATGATAGTCTCACGTGGGACACGCCCTCACTGTGTACCCCAAGTTTTACAAATCTCCAATATATTTTGTCTGAAAGTAAGACATTGTAATCATATCTAATTGCAACATATATTGGCTCAATATCAGTTATGCTATATATCATCCACAACGCTTATGGTGACATTGATTAACAGGCTGTTGATTACGTGGAATTCCATGCTGCTTGCTAGCATGTCAATCTTTCTCTCCCACTCAAGAAAGCGTACTCGTGAGAACATGAGAGCAATGATATTACTAGGACAGCCTTGCAGAGACTCAAATCTATGTATTTTTAGAAAGCAGGTGACTTACAATTATATTCTTTCACTATTAGTAACAAATTACTTGCAATTCACCTCCTGTGCTAAAACCAAGTTGGAGATGACAAAAGTGCTTTCTCCCCTCCATATCACCAACTAGCTTTTTCTCATTGGTCAAAATTAAGTCCAGACCTCACTTGATTTTGATTATAAGGGCAGTCAGTAACTTATCTCATCATGATGGTCCAAGTCTCCTTTTTTGAAATAACCTGCCTTTGTACAATTTGGGTGCCATTTAGCTCAGTAGTCTGTAACATTCTCTCGCAGTATTTTGGCAGAGCCCTTTAAATATGGCAATGAAATTTCATGATATCTTTAGAGTAGAGAAATGAAGGTTTTTGTAATCTTTTAGTTTAAAATAAGTTAATCTAAAATAATTTGAAGCTAAACACAAAATTGTCTGCAAAATATATTTTTCTAACAAATCCCAACAATGAATACTGAATTAAAAACTGTTAGCTCATTAGACAATGCACTCAGTGATGGAAGCACCAAGGACAAAAAAGCTGGAAAGGAGAGGAAATTATACCAGCAGGGGAAGTGGGGGAGTTCAGAGCAGGCCATCCATCCATCCTGGTCATCTTCTGATGTGCGGATTATGGCTAAACTAAAATTCTTTTTTCTTTTTAATTAAGAGCCATTTGGAATAAACAATTTCTCATTCTGCAGCTGCTTGTATTATAATTTCCACAACGTGTTACATCAAAGACAATCTGTTTCTTACCAAACATAGTATTTTCTGAGAACTTGCTTCTCAGGATATTTCAGGACTTCTGACATACCTTTATAAATCTGTTCTATACTCCAAAATCTTCAATGTAAAGGGAATATAATCTTGAGTAAAGGTGGTGAAAAACTCCTTTTTTAAAAAAAAACTAAATTTTATCTATGACACTCCTTTTCTCCTATTCATCTGGCCACTCCAATTCAATTTCCTTGATGTTTCTAACCTACAAAGTCTGACCAAATGCATCCACTGAAGATAATCTTTCAAAATCCTAAAACATGCCTTTTGGCTCTAAAAAAGACTCTCCAAGTTCTTCCCTTTATCCAGGAAATCAAAATAACATGGCAAAAGACAAACAGCTTAGCTGTGGTCCTTTGGCCGCCTGAATATCTTCTGACAAAGCAGAAGGGGAAAAAAGAAACGACGGAAGGAAGAGGGGAGGGAGAGAAGAAGAGTAAATATCAAAATATTCAAGAGATTGTTTTAAAATGAGCACCATGGTTTAAAAACAGACCCATACAGTCACTTAGCAAATGTACTAGAATGCAATAGTACTATTTTTTGAAATGACCTTATTATGCATCATGATCCTCTTTCTAAACTTATTTTTGCTAATACCTATGTTTCTTAGGACATGGGAAAACTGTTTCTTACTTGCAATATGAATACAACTACACTGTATTGTAATGCCTACGGGCACGAAGAGACGGAGCCCTCCTTTTCCACGGGGCTGGATTTCACCTTAGTGAATGCAAAACTTACTCTCCCACTCTCGCCCACCAGGCAATGGCAGCCAGTGTCCACAGCAAACCCCACAGGGCACTTTGAACAGGAGTGAAATCAAGGCATAGCTGGTTACACTAATCTTTCTTCACTGCCCAAAAAACTATCTTTTTAAAATTCAGATTTCACTTTTTTACAACCATTTTCACATAAATTTATTTTTAAGGACTAAAACATTACCCTAAAACATATTAATAACTTATTAAGCACTGCTCTAAAAATTATTTCTATGGACACCTTCCACACAAAAAAAGTCAAGATTATTTGTCCTTTCAGTTCAGAAGTCTCATGGTATTTTTCTAAACACAATTAAAAGCACTCCATTTGTGATTTTCATGAAGGATGGGAAAGTCTGTCCAAAAGTCATCCAAAGCGTCAACTATACCCTCAGATCCTCAATTGGAAGAAATTTTGTGAAATTCACATGCACCTGAGCTGTAAAACCTTAGCAATAATAGTCTGGTCTAGAACCCTCGCTTTTAAAAGTCATCTGAGATTCCACACTTGACCTAGAACAAAGCAGCAACTTTTCTGAATCGTCTCTGTGCCTTCGAGTCCAAAGTTCCCCTACACTTTGAGACCTGGGCGACAGGGTCTCAAATTGGATGTAAGTCTCTTTTGCCAAATCATCTTCCCAAAAGGATTCTGACCTACATTGCAGTTTGCAAACTTTGTACAACAGGAAAAATATCAATGGCAAGACAACAACACAGGCAGTACCGCTCACCACGATGAGGAAAGACCCTTGAAAATCACCCACTTCTTCAACTGTCCTAGTGGAAAAGGTGATGCACTGGTCCTTCCGGGGAGGCACTCCTTTCGGATAGACACATGCTATGTATTGCTTCCCAGGCTCCAAGCCATCTATGATTACTTGGTTCTGGCTGGAGTCAGCATTAAGCAGCAGCAGGTCCTTCTCCCCATACTTGGAATATAACACGTTCACCTCAGAGTCACGCATGCTGTTGATGGTGTTCCACACCAAAGTCACACTCTCTTCGGTCTCGCTGACCACCCTGAGATTTTCTATTGCGGCACCCATCTCCATAGACATTGCTTGATCCAACAACGCCAATTCTTTTTTACTTGCACTAGCAGGAGGAAGCTTACCTCCACCCATCTCCACCTTTAAATTTCTTTTCACATCTGGGTAGAGCTGGAGTGACTGCTGGCCAGCCACGGTGGTGCTTGTTGAAATTCTAGTGCTTCGAGTTGCGGTTGGAGAAACAAAGGAGGAGAAGAAAGGAGATAAGGAGGAGGAAGCAGTGGAGGGAGGAGACAAAGTAGAAGTAGAAAGAAAAGTGGAAGAAGCAGCGGAGGAAGGAGGCCAGGGAGATGCCGACGGGCCAGGTATGGATGGAGTTCTAGAGTCTGCCTGGACCTCTTGCTCAGGCTGATCTCCAGTTCCTCTTTCAGAAGTGTCTGATGATATGGTGGTTGTGACAACACCAACCACTGTCACAGTAACCACAGCTTCCGACATCCCAGCCAAATTTTTGGCCTTACATTTGTAATCCCCAGCATCCTTGTATGAAATGCCTGTCAAGCTTATTATGGACCATCTGACTCCTTCCTCTGGAGATTCCTGAATTACTGGAAGAAAACAACATACATACTTTGTGAAAGGGAAAAAAAAGGAAAAACTCAAGCAACATGCCGACTGAAGCAACTATCTGGTTCTACATGCATCCCTTTCACAAAAGCCAAGAGGGAAGTGGCACACTGCAAATCTCCGAAGGCAGGCAATGGTTCTGTGAATCGTCTACATGAAGGTCTGGGACGTGCCATGTGCCATGAGGTCTGTATGGAGAGCAGTATTTTCAAAAGACATGGGGCTGCAAGTTAGGAGACTTGGTTTTAGTAAACTTTTGTCCACTAAGTGGATGTGATTTCAGACAAGTCAGTTAATGTCTTTAGGTCTCTGTCTCTGTATTTTTAAAATAAGAGGATAAGACAAAGTGATCTCAAAGAGCCCTTCCAATTTTAACTCACTGTAGCTCTATAAAATGTATACCAGAAGCCCTTACTTAAATATTTCCCCAAATATTTTTATTGTAATAAAATGCCGTCTGTCTATAGCCAGAAGGTACAGCAGATCATTTTCCGGCATGGAGGAGTCGTAATTTGTATTCTCAATCTTCCATTTTATATTCAACTTAGATTGACATCTAAACCATGGATTTTTTAATTTGCAGAACAATATATAGTTCTTGCAAAATTGGAATTTTACTTTCCTAAACACTAAAATCTAACATATTTTTATCCTGCCTTGATTTCTGAAGCTTTCTGAAGGATAGTAATGCACTGAATGTCTCAACAGCCCAAAATGTAACTCACCCTCTTAAGCTGTGGGCCATTTACTTTCTATTTGTAGGAATATTAGGCCTTATTTTTTTTCCATTAGGTTTCATCATTTCAACCTTGATTTAAATTTAATTTTAAAGAGTTTTAAAAATATATCCCTTTGATCATGAGAATATCACTATGGAAATAAGGCCAAAGCACCGACTCAATCATAGTAGGATCTGAAAAGTCTGTGTCACCAATATTTCTAAAAATTACACTTTTTGCTTCATAATAAGGTTTTCATGTAATTTAATATTTAAGTAATCATTCAAAAATGAGAAACTTGTATGAAAATCCCTTTTAAGACAATTGTAATGGTCATGCATTTTAATGTGAGCCGTACCCAAGACAATGCAGAAAAACACAGGCCTTATGCAATTTGCCATCCACTGGATTGTGTTGTTTTCTAAGAAAAAATCAGATTGTCTAATTTCATCCATGTAGTTAGTCAGATAAACTAAGGAAAATATTAACCAAAAAAATGAACCTTTCAAATTCCTTTCTCCCAAAAATCTTGGCATATTTTATTAGAATTAACCGGCCAATTTCAAACAAAACAAAAACATGAGGTTCAGTTCCAACCTTTGAAAACTCTTTGTTTCATAGGCCTGAATTAAGAAAATACCTGTATAATTAACTGGCGAGCTGTCGGATCTGGTCCACGTGAGCTGTGGGGTGGGGTAGCCGGTGGCATCGCACCGCAGCAGAACGTTACTGCCCAGAGCGGACGTGATCTGGGTGGCCGAGGCCATCACCGATGGCTTCAGACACTGCTCCAGCTCAGCCCGCTGAAATGCAATCCCTGCCAGGCGCTCGGGTTCACTACAAATCATCAGTGGATCGAGGAGCACTATAGCGGGGTCGGCAACTTTAGACAACTCGATCACTTTGGAAATGTGACAGTCACAAAACCAAGGGTTGTCCTGCAGACCTAGGCCAGAAGGGAGGAAAAGGGTGAAAAGTTTATTCTGATGACTTCAGTTGACATCACAGCCTCTTGGGGAAGCAGGTGTCTGCACTGTCTCCCTCAGAACAGACGTGCTTTGCGGGATGAAAAGGAGGCACCTGGCTGTCAGGTTTGCCCTGCAATCCAGCCGCTGAAAGAACACATCCTGTCAGTTCAGATCATTAACGACCACGGCTCACCGTTACTGACCATTTACCCCACACTAGGCTCCTCTAAGCACTTTCCTGTATTATCTCATTTAATTCCAACAATCCCATGAGAAGGAGAGTATTATTATCCCCATTTTAAAGTTGAAGAAGCTGAGACATGGAGAAGCCAAATAATTTGACCAAAGCCACATAGTTAATTAGTGTCAGAGCCAAGATTTGAATCCAAGTACCACAGGTGCCATAAATACCGCGACAGAGCTATTTCTAGGTGCTGTGAAAGCACTTCCAGTATTTGAAGGGTTATGGGGTGCTGAGAGGCACCTAGAGCAGCCTGCACTGCATCGCTGTTTTGTGTGATCTGAAGACACACTGAGGCAGGATAAGTTCTGTGGAGCGAAAGCACAGAGTGAGATGCAGGCAGCGTCAGGAGAGAAGATGGGAAAGACTGGTCGAGGCTGGAACATAGCTTAGCATGGATGTCACATGTGGTGGCCACGGAGGTGCCCTGCTCAGTCTCCCTTCAGGAGAGCATCAGCAGCAAGGTCAGTTAGCTGTCAGCCTCCCCTGCGAGTGCCTTCAGGGTCTGCCTCCACTTTCAGAACCGCTGGTCAAAGTGCTCCGGCCTTCAAGGAGCCTGTCAGTGAGAGCTCAAAGAGAAATGAGGAAAACGTTCCCGGAAACTAGAGGAGAGGGGCCCCTCGTTATGGAGTGACAGAAAGTTTAGCAACACCGTCACCTGTGGCTCACCTGGAAAGTAGAAAACATATTCAGCGACATGCACGTTCCAGCTAAGGATATTTCTTCACACGGTGTCCAAACTGCTGCCTGGTGTCTTCCTGCTGCTCATTGTAAAATGTCAAGGAGAGACAACAGCTAAAGGAAGATCTGCTAACATAAAGGAGCTGAAACTTGCTGGGTTCAATAAAAGAAGTGTTTCTTACTCCCAGCCTCTCCAAAGCTCTCACATTAAGAAAGGGCTCCAGAGAGAAAGCCAAGTCTAGCGTGGGTGGGACTCTAACGTTGTGTGCTAAGATCTCAGAAGGATGTCAGATGGTGCTCAGAGCCTTCCGTCACACAAAAGTCTCTCTGAGGGCCTTAAGGGTGACACCCCACAGCAGCCTCACATAAAGCCCAAGGTTGAAAAGGACTTCTCTCAAAAAGATTTGTGGTTGTGGCTTTTTACTAATGGAGTGGATTATATATTGATTCATAAGGAGAAAAGACAGAATTGCAATTTTAGAAAATTCTAACCATGGTGGAAGATTTGACTGTTCATTTATAAATTCTAGATTTCCATGAATGCCTATTTTTAGCATAATAGCACTTCATGACTGGCTCATATTTTTCTGCCAGCATTGGTAAATGTTTACTGTTCTTTTACGTTCTATCTTATAAATTTATTTTCTTCCGTGAGTGAACTAGCTTGAACTTCTTCCTCTTATATTTAGTCCTTTGAATTCATAACCAGTTCAGTAACGTTGCTTTGAATTCTATCCCACCTGCAACAAACGTCAAATTCATTCTATCATGGAATAATGTGTGTAGAATACTTAATACTTTCAAAACACTTATTAGGCCAGATTTTTTCTTTACGAAGTAATAACAACACAAGTTAGCAGTTATTGATTGCTTTCTATGTGGCAAATACTGCACCTGTCAAGAACTGTAAAGGGTCTGAGTTTTGCCCTATTTAGGGTGACCACCTCATCCCAGTTGACCACATAGTTTTATAGATGTTAGCAGAAGACACAGGACTCCTGGTCAGAGACAAAGGATAGTTTATTACTCACAACTCTGGAGGGAGACACTATCTTTATCACACTGGGCAGTAAGCATGCCTACCCTTTGCTCTGGAGGGAGACAAATCTCTGCTTCCAAAATGGCTTTCGACACAAACTTCCTTGAAAAGATAGTTCAGCGCAGGAGGCAGTCAGTGCCTGCCTCTGCTCACACGACAGGCAGAAATGTGAGAGACGGAAGAACTGCCTCCCAACAGTGCTCAGCCTGCTAAAGGATTTGTCTGCCTCAATCCTGACAATAGCATGAGGTGTATATGTTAGTTTCACACTCATTTTAAGAAAACCAGTGCTTAGGGAGGTTTAGGGATCTGCCCAAGGTCCCACAACTGAGCGCAGTCAGGATTTGACCCTCGGTTCCTGGTCTTAAAGCTCTCATTCTCAACCACTATGTATATGTCTTATATCGACCTCTGGAAACTCGTATGATTCTTCCAATTTCACACCAGAGAACGCCAGAGCTCAGAGATTACTGCCTTAACTTTGTAAGTAGCTTAGAGTTCTGACCAAATCCCAGATGTTTCAGCCTCCTAATCTAATACTCCTTCCACCATAACTCATTTCTTCAACACCTAAAAGCGTCTAGAGCCATGGGTGACAGCTATATGTGCCGTTATCTACAAATAACGGATGTCAAAGCAGCAATGTCTGGAGCACAAATGTCTATATCGGGAAAGATCCAGGGGCTTTTAACATTAACAATTTCATTCCCACTTTGACGCTGTTAGAAAAATGTATTAACGGTGAAACAAAATTCTTTTAAAAATTAATCCAACTGGTCATATCTAAAAGTTATGTAAACCAGGAAGATATTTCTAAATCCCTCAAACATAGAATGTTTATTTATTCCAACTTTGAAATATCCAAGGTCAAGGGTATAACTTTAAACCCTGAAAAATAATAATGATCTGAGTGCTGAACGCATTCACCAAGTGCTTTTTCTCCTGGGGACAAAGTTACAAGAACTCCCTGGAGTTACACTGTGACCTTCACTGCATTCCTTCCAGCCAGCACACCATCCACAGTAATTTGCATTAATCAATTTATTTTACATAACTATTCTTGGGTAGGGGCAAATGAACTTTGCCTTCTCCTTTTTTTAAAAGGGTAATGTTTTCCATGCATCACGGTGGTTGGATTAAATGTGCTATTTTTGTGTGAAAAGTCAGCAATAAATTCCTGTACAAAAGTCATTCTGCAGATGATCAGCTCTTGAAGGCAAAGAGCACACCTTAGTCAGCTTTGTGGAGGCAGTGGCGTTTCACATTCAAGGGGAAAGGAAAGTCATTTCAGCAAATGGTGCTGAGACAACTGGACATCTGTTTGGAAAAACATAAACTTCAACCCCTCCCTCACACTATACTCAAAAACTATTTTGAGATGGATCACAGTCATGAACATAAAAGCTAAGAATATAAAGCTACAAACTGAATATAAAAATTAAAACCATAAAGACAGTAGAATATCTCTGTGACCTGTAGGTAGGCAAATATTCCTTAGATGGGACACAGAAAGCACTAAGTGTAAAAGAAAAAACTGATAAATCAGATGTCACCAAAATTTAAAACTTTCTTACTAAAGACTCCATGAAGAAAATGTACAGACAAGCCACAGACTCAGAGGAAATATTCATAATGCATATAACAAAAGACTTGTGTTCAATAATAAAAAGAAAAACAACCTTAAAAAACCACGAAAGAAAAAACAACCTTAAAAAATTATAAAGGAATATACCAATGGTCAATAAGCAAATGAAAACATGGTCAAGACCATTAGTCATTAGGGAAATGCAAATTAAAATCACAAGGTGGTACCACTCCCTGACCCACCCACCCCCTGAAATGAAATGAAAGAGACTGAAATGAAAAAGACAGACGACATGGAGTGTTGGAGAGGATGTGGAGCACGTAGGCTGTTAGACAGTACTAGCGGGGGTGTAAAACAGTACATGCTCTTTGGAAAACGGGCAGTTTCTTAAAAAGTGATGTGTATAACCATCCTATGATCCAGCTATTTCAATCCTAAGAATTTATCCAAGAGAAATGAAAATGTATGCTACAAAAAGCTTTGCACAAGAATGTGAATAGTAGCTTAATTCATAATAACTAAAAACTGGAAACGGCCCATGTGTCCAACAGCAAGAAAAAGGATGAACAATGAGTGCGTTCATAAAATTGACTGTGACTCAGTGACAAGGAACCGCCAATCCATGCAATGACACAGATGAATCTCAAAAACGCAGTGCTGAGTGAAAGAAGGCAGGCACAAGAATGCATCTTATAAATTCCATTTATGTGAAATTCAGGGCAGACAAATCAACCTGTGGTGATAGAAATAAAATAGTGGTTGCATGGGCTGGGAGGAGACTGACTGAGACGGGGCACAGGTGAACTTTGCAGGGGCGTGAAATTGTTCTGTATCTTGGTGAGGATGTGGGTTTTGTGGGGGTATACATTTACCATCATACCCAACTGTACACGTAAGATCCTCTGTATTACACCCCAATTCCTCAATTTAAAAAAAAGTTTAAAAAAGAGAGGAATGCTATCTCTGGAGATGGCCTGTGAATTTGAAGCTTGACTTTGCCTTCACCAGCTGTAAAAAGAGGGCCGTGATGATTACAGACCCACCTCCTGGGGTGGTCCTCAGGGCTGGGATCCTGCCAGGGAGTCCTGAAGAGAGCGCCTGGCACAGGTCAGCCCTAACTACGTGGATTTAGTCTTCTCTGGGCCTAGCAAAGCATGGGCATCCCCATGGGGACTGAGGAGCATTTGCTGAATTAAATTAATGACATATTAGAAAATTCTGTGGGAATAATCAGGCTACTGCTGCCCTTCAGGCAAATTTCATTCTGAATAGGAGAAGAGCCCAGGTTTACAACTGAACAAATTTGGGCACCAGTAAATAGCACTCAAGAAAGCATTTTATGCCCTCGCCTACTGCAGGCTTTTTCCTCCAAGAAAATCATTGTCAGGGCTTACGTAGTCTGCCTATGTAAATATTTGCCTATTCTTGAGAAAGACGCCGTGGAAACTTACCTGTATTGCAAATCAAAAACCTAATCTGGTTTCACAGTTAATCTAAATATTTACTTGCAGGACACTAGTTTATGTTTTTATGGATACATTAAAGGACAATATCGTTAAGTTGGTATTTTTACTCATGCAGAAATGAGAGGGTGTAATCGAAAAACCTTTGCCTAAATTTTGTTATTAAATACCTGATTTAAAGAGATCGGTAAAGTAATGCATATATGAGAAAAATAACTTTGGTATTAGTACATACCGTACCTTGCATTACAAAGGAGAGGGGAAGCGCATGGGTTCTGGAACAAATGGCCTGTATTCCCCCCCTGCTCCATCGCTAGGTGGTGAGTGAATCTGGGCAAGTGGCTTAACTTGTGCCTCATTTCTTCATCTATAAAATGGGGATGAAATGGTACTTACCACACGGTTAACACGAGGCTGGAAGAAGCTCTATCTGAGCAGTATAGGAACTGGGCTTGGCCCTGAGTAAGCACTCCATCAGTGTTAGCTTTTACTATTATTATTTCAAATAGAACCTCCATCTGCTAACAATAGCAAACACAGGACAATAAAGTTATATAAAAGCTCAACGTATCTTACTATAATAGTACAAAAAAATCCTACAGGCACCTAGAAACATATGATTGCTACAGTTAACCACTGAGTTCTAGAAAATCTAGAACTGGTTCTCGTCACCATATTTTAATGATAAAATTGGAAGACTCAAATATAGTTAAAATAGCAAAAGAACCAGAGTAGAGAAGTATTTTGTTATAAGACACTCCCGGCTCAGTCACAGCTGCTATGGATTATTATTCATCTAAAATCATAACCTCAGAGACTGTTGGCCTCATATCCTAAAGAACTGTCACATACAACATCTCACCCCATTCTCATTACAGTCCTGTGAGCAAGAGGGAGCAAGGCCTCCCACCTCCATCTTCCAGCCGAGAGCACTGACTCCTCTGTGCGTGCCCATGCGCGCCCCAGCCCTCCTCTGGGAGGGCAGCTCTTCTTTCCCCTTGTTGCATTGCAGGCACGGCTTTGCTAAGGCCAGCTGCCATCCATGGCTGGACATGTTTTAAAATATCTTCTGTTATTTATTATCATGATTATTATCACTATTGTAAAAGTAATGCATGGTCGTTGCAGAACATTTTGAAAATACAGAAAATCAAATGATGCCCCTCCCCCAAAGAAGCCGGTTAACCAGGTGTATCTTTTCAGTCTTTTTCTTTGCACTTTTCAAAAAATTGTAATTGTGCTTTAAGTACAATTATATACCCTGCTTTTTAAATTTAATGTTATATCGAAAGTATTCTCATTTTACTGCTTTTAGAGCATCTGAACCCTGAAACAGATAAACCTGTGTGGGTAACTCTCCACGGACAAAGAAATTTCATGACCCTTTCCCATGTGATCCCTCTGTTCTCATCCAGATTTAACTTACAAGTGAAAAATAATAATGCTCTATAAATTATTTCTTCATAGTAATATTTGCAACTAATCATTAGAGAGCTATTTATAGTAATTTAGTAACTGGATTTATTGTCTACTGTATCTCTCCATTCGGTAGTTCTGTTAGAACCAAGAATGGCTTCCAAAGAAACTTAGAAAAATATAGAGAGAAATAGAATCTCAATGTTTAAATTAGGACAATTTCTAAATATCAGCCTTACACATAAGGATCAAATTAGTGGCTAAAATAAATAAATACTACAGTATAGGTTTGCACGGTGTATATAATCACAGTGTATATAATAAGGACTCCACAACCATCGTTAAGTTAAACTAATGTTTTTTTCTCTAACCCATCCCACAATACTGTTTTCATTTTCTAACCAAAAACGTTTGAAGGACTAGATAAGCAGTGGACAAAACATGAATTAGCTATATAAGAAAAGCTTATGTGATTTTGCCCCTGTCTATCTGGTTCTTATTACTCATGCTTTTAGTCTCATAAGCACCAAAACACATTTACATCTCAACAGAAGCAATGCTGAAACCATTTAAGGGGTGTCACAGCATTTTCTTTTTTATCAAAAGAAAACTCAAATTTAACTTTTATTTTATTTATACTTCATCAAAGATTTGAGTGTGTGATATTGGTCAGCAGGGATTGCTGGCTCATATTTAGCATCTAGTTGCTTCTCACTCCAAAAGGCTTCCTGTCATTTCATTGGACAGACAGAAGTTCTTTACTCTTCTGAGAAACAACCTCCTCTGCTGCAATGACGACACAACTTGTGAACTGACCACAAGCCTTATCGAGTGAGCAAAATTGTAGCAAATCAAACCGATTGACCAAAGCCTCAGGCTGTGTCTTCTACAGAAGTGTGGAAGGCCTCCCTGCCCACAGACAGCCCAGAGAAGGGTCTCGGTTCACTGATTTCAATGGGGCAACCACATTCACTGGGCGGTCACCACGTGCAGAGCGCTGTGGGAAGATACAAAGAAAGAAGAGAGGGGTCTACCACAAGGAGTGTACCTTTAAGAACCCAAGACTAACACCCATAGAACCTAAACAAAGTCAGGATCAACTTATACAAAGCTAAGCACAGCTAAACTTAGCGACCAAATCCATTAGGATTTCCACTGGGGGCCAGTTAAATAACTGGTGTTTCTGTCATTTCTTTTTAGATTAAGAAAATTTGGAAGCTATCTTCCTAACCGATTAAACCCTTGCCCCTCATAAAGAGGCTGACGTCCGTCTCCCACTCCTGAAGAGCCTGAGGAAGGGTTAAAAAGAGACCAGAGCGGAAGGTTGGGTGTGGCAGAGTATGGAGCACCGGCGTGTCACAAGAATAAGGACAGGTTGGAAGATTTGTCACTCAGCTCCAGGGCCTCTAAGAGCAACATTAGTGTCTCAGCTTATGTGGCCAGCTCCCCTCCCTCCCCCAACACACACACACACACACACACACACACCATTACACCTTACACAGGGTAGATAGGCAAATTGACCTAGCTGATAAAGTACTATTCCATCAAAAGTGCAAGTATAGAGGAAGAAACCAAAGTCAGCAGATATGAAAAGACTGAACCGCTGAAGCATCCAGAGCAAATTATCTGGGCCTGAGAAGCCCAGAAATGGATGAGCTCACCAAGAATAATTCTTCTTGGTGTGAGGGCCAGGCTTCTAGATGATGTTGCAACTAGGTGAGACCAGCTCTCCAGGAAATCTGGTGGCAGCGTTGTTAGTCTGTTACTTGATAAATCCAAGTAGGCAAGGTTCTTCAGGTACCTGAGGGCCTCATTTGGCACACTGGTTATTCTGTTATTGTGCAGATCCAGGGTCCTCAGAAGCGGCATGTCCAGCAGAGATGCCCAAGGGAAGGCAGCCAGAGAATTCCCATCCAAGCGCAACTCATGCAGCTGCTTCAGGTTGTAAAAGCTGCTCGCATCAAGGCTGGCCACGGAATTGTAAGTCACCCAGAGGTACTGGAGCTCCACCAGGTAGTAGAAGGCCTCGGCCGGGATCCTGCGGATGACTGTCTTCTCTATGCGAAGCTTCACGGCGTCCACGGGGAAGTTCGTAGGGACTTCGTTCATGTCCAGGTCATTGCATAGGACCAACCTAGTGTCACAAGAGAAAGAAACCTGCCTTCTGAGACTCATTTGAAAAAATAATACTTATTTGAAATATGCATCAATTTTTCATTCCCTGATGGTTTTTGCAAATTATCTGTTCAGCCTGACTAACCTATTCATTAATAATTCATCATCGTCTTCTTCTTTTAGATTGAATCATATGAAATGGCCATTTTTATAGGTTAAAAACAATCAAATATCAGCAGCAGTTTCTTGTGGTTCAACCTGATATTGATGGAGCTCTTTAAGAGTCAGGCCTGTGCCACACCCACCACAACCGCGGCCTTCTTTCATCATCAGACAGGCCCTAGGAGGTGGGTGTTGGGTTCCAGGTAGAGGCACCAGCTCTGGAGGCAGGCTGATGTCAGCTCAAATCTAAGCTCGGACACCTTCTCTGTGGCCGTGAGATCGTGGCCACTTCTCTGATCGCTCAACTTCATTTTCCCATTTGGGGTGTTAGGATGATTAGTTGAAATGGATGTAAAATTTTACACCTTCCTGGTGCATAGTAAGCACTCAACGAGTGTTTGCTATTATTATCATCAACCTCATTTTTACGGATAAAATAGCTGAGGGCCGGCACCATCAGGAAACTTCCCAAGGCCACATAGTGGATTACAAAGCCACCTTTCAAACCCACATCCATCCAACTCGGGGGAGCACGCTGAAACCTTTCTAGAAATGACCCATTTTAAAGGAATCCCCTGTCAAAGTTACAAATTGATCCTTTTTAAGACGATCCCTTAAAGAAAGAAAAAAGAGCAAATGATCACACTAGGTGCTTAAAGCTGAGCTCTGTTTTAACAATGTGACTGTGCACTGCTTTCAGCCTAAGGAATTAACCAGAAACTTCGAGTTTATTCCTTTTGCCATGTCACTAAGTTAAACGACCTTGAGCGAGTCGCACTGTGATGTTGTTTAGTGGCAAGTGTAAAACAGGCCTAGAAAAACAAGCCTGCCCCATGGGTGGGAGTAAAGGAGGAAGAAACAGAGAATTTAGTTTCATTTGAACCTGTAAAAAGACCTATTTATCTCCCGTCATATACTCATCCCCACTGGACTGCTGAAAATGAACAATAAAAAGTTTTGCAAAGCATGATCTAAATTACAATTCATTACACACGTAGTAAATAATAACTATAAAGTAGTAAATAATAACTGTAACACAGCCATTTAGTACAACACATCACATTAAATCAGTGAATTCTAAAAGCCAGGCTGTAATGTAGAGAAGGAAGCAGCATAAAGCTGCGATGCACTGGCAGCGTCATCTCCTTTCTGTGACTTTGGGAGAAGACTCTGAAATCCCTGGAATTCTCCAGGGGCAGCTCTCCTTCTTCATCTCTATTCTGTATCACAAATTTCAGTGCTGCTTTATACCAGCATGATGCGGTTTCTACTCATTACGTCAGCATTCCACCGTGCTGCAGTGGAAGAAGCCTGGACTGGAAGCCGAAAGACCCAGCATCCTTATCAGCCAGCCACCGCATCAGCTCAACACTGCTCTTGGACGAGTCGTTCAGTCGCTACGTGGTTTAGTTCTTTCCATTATAAAATGACAGCAGTCAAACTAGATCATTTCTAGAATTCTTGCCAGGCATAATAGACTATGATTTTTATAAAGTCCATCAGTAATAGGGCCACCATTGAGAAGGAAACATCTCTGTGATTGTTTTCTCAAAAACACCCAGAGCCTGGGTCATTAACTGCTGCATATCGTTCGCCAAGTAGATCTTTAATTTTTTACATTCTTCTCACTGTCTTTACCCACCTACTGAATATTTCAAAAAGATATCAAAAGTTGGATAAGTAAAGAATATACAAGAACAAGACAAACTACTCAAAAATGTTTTTATTATTATTTAATTATTTAAAGCTGTAAGTCAGAAATTGGGTGATTCTTCTAACAAATTACTTTGTTTAAGAGGCTCACTGTTCAATCAAGTCACAAAAACATCTGATTTTGTTGCTAAATATCCCCTCAAAAAAAAAGTCTACCATGTTTAACTATTAAGAGTTCTGTTTTGCATTTAATTCTATCTAAAGGACCCCTGCATATGTTCTCACTTAACAGGGAGTTGTCAAAGCAATCAGAGGTTAAACGGCTTCTGTGAGGCCACGCGGGGTCAGCAGCAGGCAGGGTGGATCCAGACCTTTAAGCTTCTTTTCTTTGTAAACTGCAATATCTTAAAGTGAAAAATTCTAATTATGAGGGTCTCTAACTCTTGCGACCCTCCTGCCTACTTCCTAAATTGTACCCCGTTGGCAGGAATAATCCCCAAAATGAAATTTACAACCCCGGAAGCAGATGATCTGGGCCTGGCCTCTTGCGCTTTCTCCAATCAGGCTGAAGCCGGCCACACACATTTGAGTGGGTTTGACCTCAGAAAGGGACATTGTGTGAAGACAAGTGCGATGAATATTTTTGTAACACAGAATGCGTTTGAGAGTCTCAGATTATTGGAGGGGCTTTTAAGAGCCAAACCACTCAAAATGAAAACAGTGAAGGAGTGGGCAACCTGGACGAACACAGTTAAATTCAAGCTTATATAAATTTTAAACCTTCTCTCCTCTGATTTCTGATGGACAATTTGCTTTCAAACTAAAGCCATCTGGTTTGAGCCCTTTTTCCGGGAATCACTAGTAACAAGGAGAGAAGCGTACCTTGATCCCGAGCCATCGTCTCTGCCCCAGTAGTCGCAGGTACACTGTGAAGGACACGAACAGCTCACTCTTTCCAAAAAGCTGAGCACAATGCACAGGCATGCAAAGAGACGCATCGCTCCTTTCAGAGGTTATTTGAACAAAAGGTGAAAACAAAATCCTAAGCATTCAGAAGCTGGTGTGCCAGGACCATAAACAGCCATTTACCAACAGCAGATTACACAGGATTAGCTGAGATCTGTAGTTACTTAACCTTCAAGTGTATCTTGCAGGGGATCAATCGACCTAGGCTTTGAATATGGTTTCAGCAAAGCAACACATTCTCAAGAAAATGAAAATCAAACACGTCAGGAAAATTGTAATTGTTGCCCATATCTAGATTTGCAAAGGAACCTATTAAATAAATCTCTTTCCTCTGGACGTCATTGCTACTTCACCTTGAAGGTACACTGAATGTTAAAATAATTCAATGTCTAAGCAGATGCTAGAAAATACTATAGATTATTTACAACATTATAATGTTACTTTTTGCCAGCATGTATAACACTCAGTTTTACAAAATTTAGCTTTAAAGATAGAAGCAGAATTGATTTCGCATAGATTTATCAACGTTGCCGCTCATGCTGGCTATCTCCAAAAGCAAAGGAAACCAAGTTCAGTACCTAGAGATTTTAGGCAAAACGCTCCAATCCACCCTAAAGGGCAGGGCTCAGGCTCCTGTGACAGCGCGTCCTGTGGCTCTCCCAGGTTGTCTCAGTGCTGTGCAAGGCTCAGCCCAGCGTGTTCATTTTTAATGAAGGCCATTATCTCTGTTCAAAAATATATTTTATTCCAAGCTAGTTTCCCAAGTTATGGGCATCAAACTCTGCACAGGAAGCTCAACTGTCACGTCTTTTAGCAATATTAGGCTCCATCGGAAAATAAAAATTAAATTAACTAATTGAAAAACTACCCCCACACATATAACATGGGGAATTCACAGGGACAATCAAGGATTTAGGTAATAAATATATAAGGTATTTAATCTTCTTATTAGGTGGTTCTATCCATCATCTTTAAACCAAAAACTTTTTTAAAAGAAAATCAATTCCATAAAAAACAAGAATATTATGGGAAATATTACTGAAAATTAATAGAGTGCATATAGAAATAGTAGAGTCAAAAGAATTTGCCCAGTTAAAATAAAACACTGCCGGTTTTCAGCTTCTGCACAATTCATTTGTTCATCCAATATTTATTGAGCACACACCAAACTAAATACTAGGAGTACAAGGATGAATACAATACCTCGCTGCACAAAAGGACCTCACGTGATAAAGAGAGGCACAGAGTACTCGTGTGAAGAATCGGAAGAGAAGAACGTCAACCTGCCATGCTGGTCACTTCCTAGGGAGGGTGGCACCTGAGCTGCTCTTACAGGATGCAGTTCACGTATGAGGTGGGAAATCAGGAAAGTGGCGTTGCCAGCAGAGGGAACAGCAGGTACAAAGGAACGGAAGTAGGAATTAGCATCTTGTCCTCAGAGAACTACAAGCACTTCAGCATTGCTCAGGCAAATGATTTGAGGCAGGAAGTTAGAAAAGAAGGGGAAGAGACAAAGCTGGAGAAGATAAGGCCATGAAGCAAGGGCCTCAGATGCCCTGGTAAGGAGTGTGCCCTCAGCCTGTTGGCGACAGGAGCAGTAAAGGTTGGGCCAGGGGGTGGCACATCAGAGCATCATTTTCGATGGAATTCTCTGGCAGTTGTGTGCAGGAAAGGTTTAGACTGAACAAGCAAGAAGGAAGGAGGAGGCCGTGGCTAGAGTCCGGGTGAGCAGCCACAGGGCTGCAACTTGACTGCCCTGCCGGGAAGGGTTAAGATAACGTACCCTCAGGAGACATCTAGGAGGGGGAATGCTTGATTAGATGTAGCGGTGAAGAAGAAGGGATTTAAGAACAACCCCCAGGTGATGGGCAGTGTCCCTAAGTGAGTTTGCAAGCACAGGAGGAGGAAGGAATGGGGGGAGGGGTAGTAGAGCTCTGATCACCGAGTGGCCAAAATGTTTCTGAATTATTAATTTCATGGATGTTATGACCTACACAGAAGCAAGTCATACCAAATTGAGCATAGAAAAACTATTTAAAGATAAAACATCAGAAATTAGTAACTAAGAGGTTAGAAGGAGCTATGTAACCAAAGCCAGGTCTTCCTAGTCTCATCATATAAGCAAATTGTCGTAACTGATTAATGTGGTATTAAAATATAATTGTAATTTTAAAGTCCTTTATGCTTGAAGCAAAGTTGCCCCTTGCTTATTGCTGGAAAGAGTTCACGGGTTTGTAAATCGGAACTCTGAATCAACTTTCAAGACAATATTACACACATTGTCTTAGCCACTTACTGGCTCTGCAACTTGGGGTGCAGACTGCCCCTGTGCTTTCTCTGTATGTGGCTCAGCTACAAGCGACAGGATGAGCAAAGAGCTAGTGGCACAAAAGCGTTCAGACCTCTCTGGGAACACTGAACATTCTAATCTGGCCACGGAGAAAGACTTTGGCTGCCATTGGGACCACATGGAGGAGGGTCATGAAGGCCCAGATGACGGATTTATATTTACTGGGCAAGCGATTGAAGGTTTTTTGAGCTGAAGATTTTGGGGACTGGAATTTTCTTAAAAAAAAATATTCTAGCTATACAGACAATTAATATATTGACTGCAGTGGAGAAAGGCAGAGGGCGAGGAGATAAATAGGGGGATTATTAGAGCAGTTTATTATTCCAAATGCATAGTTGAACATATATAAGACAATGCCCTGATTTTTCCTAATATGCACTCAAAGGTGCTAAAGAGACAATTTACAAAAAGAAAAAATAGAGATAAGAAAATACAATATGCAAAGATACACAACCTCACTAGCAGTTAAAGAAATGTGAAATAAAACGAATTTGTTACAGTAGGTAGCTTACAGCTTAAAAAAAATTAATGAGACAGCACTATTAGCAGGAATACGATGGTAAAGAGCCAGTGCCAGCGGCAGGGTAAATTAATTCAGTCTGTCCAGACAGCAAGTTAGCAACAACAATACCATTTTTATATTTTTAACCAGCAATTCTAGTCTGAAGAAACACTCAAATAGAATAGCTCTCCCAAAGAAAAAAGGCATTTGTACTAAAATGTTCCCAGTGGTGCATCCACGAAACTAAAAATTGTGAAGCAATTTAAATGTCCACTATTTAAACAATGGTATATTATCATGCTATGCTTAATGGTCATTTAAAAGGTCAAACGTGAATGTACAAATTCATTCAACAATCAACAAATATTTATTCACTGAGTGCCTACTATGTGCCAGGCAAAATGGGTCTGTGTGCTAAGGATACATCAAAGAAGAAACGTTCAGCTAATCCACAGGCATCAAGTTTCAGTTAAGCAAGATGAGTGAGTTCTAGAGATCTGCTGTACACGTTGTACCCGCAGGTACCAATACTGTACTCTACACTTAAAAATTGGTTAAGAGGGTAGATCTCATGTTAAGTGTTCTTACCACAGTAAAATAAAATTCAAACAAACAAAAGCTAGGGGAAGAAAAGAACAAACACACAAGAACCCCTACTCTGATTAAACTTAATTGTATTGGCAAATATATGGAAATACATATACAGAAAAATAGTAATTAAAAATGCAGAATACACAGTAATACACACAGAGATTATATTGCTATATATAATATATATTGACTGACTGACATTGACTGACGTGATTTAGAAGGAACAGTGTTTAATGTTCATTCAATTATTTTTGTTAAACAGTACAAGTTAATAGTTGTACTAAAATTCTAAAATTGTGAAAAGTGAAAAATGTTTTCCATTCTACCTGGGAATATCCAACAACTCATTTCAGTAACTATTTGTTGAACATTATTAACTATTATTATTATTATTGATTTATTCTAACATTAAAAGAGCAGTGCCTCTAGTGTAATGGAGGACCCAGGCTAGTTACCAGGTCATGGCTACAGTGTAACACAAGCCAGGAGAGGAAGAACGACGAGGGGCCTTCGTGTCTTGGGCCTGGATTCATCAAAGGAGATGAGCAGAAGTTTACACATAAGGAAATAAAGAGACATTCACTACACCAATGCAAGAACTCTGAGCTGCACCTGAAGAATTTACAATCTAATAGGACGATGGTCTGTGTCTGTATTTGATCTGAATGGGCTCATATTTAAAATGAAATTAAACCACGGCAAAAAAAAAAGAAGTAAACAAAATGTTTTGATAATGTGTGCTTTCTTCTTATTTCAGATTCTTCCAGAAGCCAACTGGTTTTGAGGTACATCCATTGGTAAAATGCTCGTCACAGGCATTGCTCGGTGAGTCTGACATTTGAACATGGCAAACATCGCCCTCCGAAACCTACAATAAAAAAGGGAAAATCCGGCATTATTCTGTAAGGACTGGAACTTTTAGAGCACTTTCAAATCTGGCTAAGACGCCACCACTGCCAATTGCATCTCCAAATAAATTTCTGCCTCCAACTTTAACATCTCCTGTCGAGAACCTTTGTACATGTGTAAAGTGTATGTTACAGTTAAAGACCGATTTTGCACCCTTGATGATAAACATTGAAGACATTTCATAAAAATTGACAATTTTCTTTCCAGATTGGCATCTGAGCTAACATCTATTGTCAATCTTCTTTTTTTCTTCTTCTTCTTCTTCTCCCCAAAGCCCCAGTACATAGTTAGAGATTCTAGTTGTAGGTCCTTCTGGCTCTGCTATGTGGGATGCCACCTCAGCACGGCCTGATGAGCGGTGCTAGGTCCACACCCAGGATCCAAACTGGTGAAACCCTGGGCCGCCGAAGCAGAGCACACAAACTTAACCACTTGGGCACGGGGCCAGCCCCTGAAATTGATAATTAAATATGTTCAAAATGAAACTTCTAATGTCAGTTGCAACGATTTATTTATTTGAACAGAGGATGTGTGTTTCAAGCATCTGTTCTTCTGAGCAAAGGCCAGTTGAAATTAAGAGGAACTTGAGAATGACTGACCTTCCCAAAGGAACTACCAAATAGATTCTGAATTAAAAATGTGTTCTTTATTCTTCTTATGTGACCTGTTTGGTCTTGAAAGCTTTTATGTTTCCTCACACATCTGTAGGTAAAGCCGCTCTCCCAACATGTACCTAAATACATAAGTTTAATAAAAGCAGCATTGGCATTCCAGCATCAGATTACCTGACATCTACTGAGATTTTTCTGGTCAAATGTGGAAGCACAGTAGATTGGTTCATTCCATCTTTCAGCAGTAACAGAAAATGAAATAATCTAAGCTTTGCTGAGGAGGCAGAAAAGAAATCCTTGCTGACAGTCCCAACAAAGTGAGAGGGCGTTCTTTCTCTATTATGCTGAATGACTACCCACTCCCTAAGCCGTTTACAGTTAGCACTGGGCTTTTCTCTTGCATTTTAACGATAGGTCTTCCTTGTGGTAAATATACAACTATGCTGCCCACTTAGAGAGCCCAACATTGCCTTGCCTTGTCTATTTTCTGGTAACAGAACCACTCTTTTCTTTGGAAAATCGATTCCATGTATTTTGGGTGGGGTAACCATATGAACCAAGCCGAGCCCACCATGACCTTCCAGGGTGTTTTCTGCCAGAGAGCCATCTGAGATGAAACTCGCGATTGGGGATGCTCAGCTGGTAGAACTTGGGTCTCGGGCTGCCCGTGATCACTTCACTCCATGTGGGAAGAGCCTGTCACAGAACTGGAGCCCTAGACGTTTAAGGTCCTAGATGCTTCTCCAGCACCATGAGCCAGATAACTTTTACACTAGTTTGAAGTGAGTTTCTGTCACTTACTTCCCAAAAAGTCTTAGAACATTGTCCGCTGCCTTTTTAACATTTTCTATATCCACTTTTTAATTCAGAAGCATTTCAGACATTACTTACTTTTTATTTGCAACTACATAAATACAGGGGTTGTAGAATGTAGAAGACTTTGCAAACAGCGGAGCTATGATGGCCATTGAGGGAGGAATCTTCTTTGGGTCACCAAAGGAAGCCCATAAGCACACGATAGAATAAGGGGACCACGCCACCAGAAACATGAATATCATTATCACAGACATCTGTAAAAGAAATCAACATTCGCCAAACCCGATATCCAAAATATCTAAATAGCGAATACATCTAAAATTGCATGAAAAATTATCTAGATTGGAACTTGAATCAGTTTATGTTGCCGATGACATAAGGAAAAACTGAATTTTCCCTTCATTGTACTTTGCTTACGTGTCTGACGAGAGCTCGTGAAACGGACAGAATGTTACACACCTGTCAAGAACGCCCTCTTCCTTCCAGGGGCGAGGGGAGAACATACAGCTGGCTTTGCTGAGAGGCAGATGAGCCCCCTCCTAACCCATTTCCAGTCACTGTGCTAGCACTGCGGGCCCGCAGTTCTTCTCTCACTGTCATTATCTGCTAATCTAAAAAATAACTTTCTAACTTTCTAAACTCAATCTAGAAAACCCAAAATCCCGTATTAAGCTCAGTGAATTCCAATACAGACGATTTGAGCTCAATATACAATATGTATAGCGCAGATGGTTTGGTAAAGGAGCTCGCCTCGCATCTTGTTTAAATGACAAATTATAATTTTTACATTCCTCCCTCCTAATTGCCCACTAAAATGATGGAAAAGAAGTTTAAAAAGACATAAACCCGTAAGGACTGAGAATCACAGATTAGACAGTAGCTTTGTAAAAATTAAAACTGAGTAACCACTGGACAGGTGGCAAGTTACTCACTGCACATGAGATGATTAAAAAATAAATAAAAATTTGTAAAAAAAAGCCAGCATTGAGGGAAAACCAGATATAGACTAATTCATTCCACAGAACTACAGAAAGTCCCAGGAATGGGAGGTGACAGCTAGCTCTGGATGCGGGGCTGCACATGGAACTTCAAACAGGAGAACTAGAGAATCTGCACCCGGAAGCAGGTAGACTTCTGAATGCCCTCTCCTCTCAGCCAGGCCACCGCCCTTCCTCTCCTGGGAGAATCCCAGAGGGTCAGCGCAAGACAGGGCCGAGCAGGGGGGCTCAGGCCGGGGGACACCGGGCTCAGCCGAGAGCAGGGTCCTGTACTGAAAAGAGGGTGCTCACGCTGTGCCCCCTGCACTGAGCCGAGAGAATACAGGTAGACAGACTTGTACCTCCCACTCAGGAATGTGAAAGAACCTTCTCCTTGGAAACTGACCAGCCCAGAAGAAAATCTCCCCAAAGAAACATCCCAGCGAAAGGGCATGTCGAAAGCTTAAGATCAGCTTTTCCATGCATCACTCTTAAAGACGCAGGACAGTCACTGACCACCAGACAGGGAGGAAACACACACACTGACAGGCAGGACCAGAACAGTGCAGGAACTCGGGGGAGACCAAAAACATGTGATGAACAGAAGGAAAATGTAAATACATACATAATACCATCACAGAAATGAGAGAAGATATACACCCATCAAACAAGAAGAGGAGGCTATTAAAAGGAGTATAGAGTATAAAATAATGCCTTTAACAATAAAAAATGACTGCTAACCCATCTATAAAAGTAAGAGCAGAATTTTTAAAACGCAATAGGAAGGCTGAAAGACACGGGCAGCCAGGACCAGGGTGACATAAACGAGGTGAGCTGTGCAAGTGCAGGGTCAGATCTTGTCCTATTTAAAATTGTATATTTTGTTCAATATGGATTTTTTACACTAATTTTGATTCTTTAAAATATTGCATTATGTACTTATTTTTTTTGATTACTGAGTTTTTTGGTGCCTGCTTAAATTTTGCACCCAAGGCTTGAGCCTCACTCTGTTCCCCCAATCCCAGACCTGGACGTGGTTGAGGAAACCTCTCAGAAAGTAGAAACAAAAACAAACAAACAAAAACAGAGACAATGTGGGAGAGAATATTTAAGAGAATTAGAAGATAAATCTAGGAGATTAAATATCCAAGTAAAAGGAGTTCCAGGAAACAAAAACAGAGAAAATAAAGAGAGAGGTGGGACTGACCAGAGAAATAATGCAAGGACTCTCCCAGAAGGGAAGACTTGAGTCTCCACGTGGAACGCACTCACCGAGTACCAGCACACGGGTGAATAAAGACCCGCACCAAGGCACAGCAGCGTGAAACTGCAGAAGACTGGAGACACAGAAGCATCTACAAGGTTCCAGAGAGAACACACAGATCCCTACAAAGGATCGTTACCAGAATGCTGTCAGCCTTCGCAGTAGCAGCACCGGAAGCCAGGAAACTCAGAGCAACGCCTTCGAAATTCTTCGAAAATCATTTCTCTGCTTAGAATTTTATACCAGGCAGTCAAATATGATAGTAGAATTAAGACATTTTCAGGCATGCAAAATCTTTAAAAAACCACCTCCCTGTAACCTTCTCAGAAATCTACTTGAGCATGTGCGCCACCAAACGAGTGAGAGTAAGCCAAGAAAAAGGAAGACGTGCAATCCAGAAAGCAGGTGATCTGACCCAGCGGAGAGGCCAAAGGCATTGCCAGCTGGCGAGGAAGCAGGTCTGGGATGCTGGCAAAAATTTCTGGGCAGTGGTCTTAGAGAACAGCCAGGGCAGATGGATCGAGAGGGCGAGGGGGCCAGGGGGACAGTTCCAAGAAAAGGACAAGGTCAATCTGGTCTCTGATGTGTTTGAAAATTCCTGAGAGGAGAGGAACACTTCTGGCGGAGAGTTTACAGATGGGTTAGTGGCAGGGACACAGAACAGCAAGCAAACCAAGCTACAAAGAGAGAGAGAGAGGGAGAGGAAACACGAAGAGAGGAAAGGAGGAAGAGAAGGCAAGATAAATGAATAAATTATTAACTCCAAGGAGGAAAAAGTTGTATAAACAAAGAGAGACAAATCATAGAACCCTACAGAGATCTGCAGTCAATAAAATTTAGGTAATCGCAATAGTGTAAAATTGACTCTTCATCTACCCAGACATCATTAACATTATACTGACAAGAAGAGGAGAGAGGAAGGTGGGTTGGGAGGAAGAGGAAAGGCTGGTAGGATAAGAGAAATAATCCCCATTGTCCGTAGTAGGAAATCAAGACACAATAGCAAAGAAAAACATCCAAACAGCAGATAGGCACCTGGTTTAGAAATATGGAGGCAAACACCAGAAGCAGGAGCTAGAGAGCAAGAACTGGGAGTCAGGGAGGGGTGATTGCGCGGGGCCAAGGGACCACGCATGTGTGAAAGCGCCATTATTAAAGTTCTAAGGATTTTAACATCTTACCTTTGTTACATCCACCTGATCTGACCAATCTGTGTTGAGGTACTGAGTGCAGTTACTAGCAGGGTGACGTTTCATGGACCGAGTGACATGGTAATAGCAGTAAAACATCACCGTCAAGGGCACAATGAAGTTTATCGCAACGACTGCCATCGTGTAAGAAACAAAAGATCTGAAAACAAGAAAAGGGAATCATGATTACTCGTTTCTTCTCCTAAACAGAGGAGGGAAAACAGGGTAACTGTGAGAAATAATACTGCTCTGTCTAGCACCATCACGTCGGTAAATGCCTTGGGAAGCATATTTAACTGTTAGTTCATTCAGACCAGGGGTGGGCAAACCGTGGCCTGTGGACCAAGTCCACTCTGTCGCCTTTCTTTGTAAACAAAATTTTATTGGACCTACATTCACGTGCTGCCCATTCGCTTACATACCACCTACAGCTGCTTTCACAGTCAGAGTTGAATAGCTCTGACCGAGACAGTCCAGCCTGTAAAGCCTAAAATAATTACCTTTGGACCTTTACAGAAAAAATTTGAGATTTAGAAATCTTTGATTTGTTTTTCTGAGTAATCTTTAATTTCCGTTAACAAACCAAATGATCCTCTTTTCCCTGGTAAATACAGAGGAGCATCACCAGCCAACTAGCCAGCAAATCCTCACAGCGGCTGTGCTCTTGCTGCCTAATTCTCGGAAGATGCGTCGTCACCGCATCACCTTGAAGAGACAGCAGGGAGTCAGCCCGGGCTCTTGCAGGAGCTGCGTGCTGCCTGGCGATGCTAATTCTCCCTTTCCCCCTCAGGTCCTGCCTCTGAGGTGCGAACATCGGAAGGACACGCTGCAGCTGCTTTGCTGTCGGAGGAGAGAGGAAGGGACAGAGGCCGGGGACTAGGGAGTGGGTGGACTTTACTTGCAGACCAGCCTAATTCGCTTTTCTCAACTTCACCTCTTGCTAGAATCATAGCATCGCTACCAAGGGGGCCCTTTGCTACACTCTGTGTGAGAAACTTTTGATCTGAGCTTAAATTTGAAATGGTGAGAGAATGCCGACATCAGAAGTGTTTGATTATGAAGTGCAGATGTGTCTCTTACGCATCATTTTTCCTCCAGTTTATGGTGCAGGTAGCCCCAGTGGGATCCGGGGCATAACTAGCCCAACCTATGATGGGCATCAAAGCCCAAAAGAGGCCATTGACCCAGGCCCCCAGGATCATGCTGGTGTAAGTGCTGGTGGTCATTCTTCTTCCTGTTAACAAACATGTGAAATATTAGCATCATTTGCCAAGGATAGAATTCATATCTTCACTTTGTTTTAACTGATTATTCAAAGTTGTTATCAAGTAGTTTCTCTACAGAGCACAAAGCCTACCTACATGAATTCACATTCCAAAAACAAAAAAAAAGGCACTAAACCGGGACCTGAATGATAAAAAGGATCAGCCAGCGGACAAGCAGGGAGAAGCACTTTCCACGCCCAAGGAAACAGCATTTACAAAGACCCCACAGTGGGAAAGGGCTTGGCCAGTGCCCCATGTGAGAGAGCCCTCGCCAGAGCTGGAAAGGTAGCCAGGAGCCAGATCACGCAGGGCCTTGAAGGCTGTGTTATGAAATTTGGATTTTATTCTAAGTATTACAGGAAATCATTGAAACTTTTGAGCAAGAATTGTCTAAGAAATAAGACTGACCATGACCGCAACCTACTACATTTATATTTTAAGGTGAACATGTGTGGAGTGGTACTTAGGCAAGAAATGGATCCACTGAGAGAGCAGAGCAAAGTGCCGGACCTGCGTCAGGACGGCAGATGGTCAGGTACCGATCCAGGGCCACGACTGTGAGCAATCCAATACTTGCCATTCCAAAAAAGATATTCAATCCAGCATAAATCTGAAAATCAAAAGTGGAAAGAATCCACCATTCTCAACACCTTCCCAAGAGACATTTACATTTTTATCCCATTGCTAGAATATATTTTTAAATATTTTGAATATTTTTTATTTTACTAATTTTAAAATGTGTCTTCCATTGTGAAATTGTAACTAGTTTAACAAAGGCATTCATGGAAGCTGTTTTAGGATTTCATTAATTAAATAAACTTTTCAGGGGGCCGGCCTGGTGGCGCAGTGATTAAGTTCGCACATTCCGCTTTGGTGGCCTGGGGTTCGCTGGTTCGGATCCCTGGTGTGGATCTATGCACTGCTTGTCAAGCCATGCTGTGGCGGGCATCCCACATAAAAAGTAGAGGAAGATGGGCACGGATGTTCACTCAGGGCCAGTTTTCCTCAGCAAAAAGAGATTGATTGGTGGCAGATGTTAGCTCAGGGCTAATCTTCCTCAAAAAATAAATAAATAAACTTTTAAAAAATCTTAGTAAAAGTAAAACTTGTATACAACAAACTCTATAATAAATCATAAATTAGGTGCAATACATATAATCAACAAAAAATTAGTATTCAGAAGAGAGACAATTCAATAAGGGGAAAAGACAAACAGAAAATGTGCTACTCATACGAGAGGAAACCCAAATGTTCATGACGTAAGAAAAGATGTAAACCACATTATGTATTGAAAGAAATACAAATTATAAGGTACCATTTCACACCCATCAAAATGACAAAAATTAAAAGTCTGACAATCCCAAGCATGGAGGAGAATGTGGAGTAACCCAAGCTCTCATAATTGGCAGAAATATTTTGGAGAGCAACTTCACCACGTCCGATAAAGTTCAAGATGAATACACTTTACAACGCAACCATCCCTCTCCTAAGCAACATGTCTGAAGAAACCCTCACATATTGTAGGAAACATGTATAAGAACATTTGTGGGAGCCTTGTTTGTGACAGAAAAACACTGGGAACAAATGCTCAATAACAGGAAAATGACTAAGTACGTTGGGGTGTGTTCATAAAATGGAATATCAGGCAGCAGTTAAAATGAGTGACTTAGAGGCACATCCATCAACGTGGCTAAACCCCAAAAACGTAATACCAAATTATGAAAGGAAATGTCACAATGCAAACAATCTGATAGCGTTTATACAAAATTTCAAACATTCAGACAGTATCTAGTTAGTGTAAAGATAAGTATGTAGTGAGATAAAAAAAATTCATGGGTGAGAAGGGAATAAGATTGGTGATGGTATGCAATGGCCTTCAACAGTATCTGTAAACTTTTATATCTTTAAAAAGAAAAAGAGCTTGAAGCACCTATTACAAAACATTGAGATTTGACAAAAATGGTTGGTGAATACAGGGGTATTCTACTATTATATATATATAATATATTATATATAATAGTAGAGAGATGGGTCTCTACTATTCTCACTTTATTTTCTATAATTGTATAGCTTAAAATAGTAAACTGGTAAAAAAATCAGGCCAAAAGTCATATTTGCCTACTATTCTAATGCAAATTAATATTGTTTCCTCGTCAGTAAAAATAATAGTAGATATATTTAATAGCAATTCTCATGGAGGACTTTCCATAGGAAAAAAATCAACGTGGTAGCTTAACTACATTACTTAGATATTATGATGATCATTAAATATTTTATTATTTCAAATGAAAGCAGAGTATTTCTTTTGAATTTGCAACAATCAAATTTTCATTTTTCTTCTCTAGTGAATGCTAATTGTTTTGTTACTTTTTTTTTCCTTTGGGTTGTGGATATTTTCAGAATATAATTTTGGCTGTTATTTCATCTCTCTTATTCAAACATTTATTTCCCAGTCACTCCTGAAGCTGTTCTCAATAAGTGCACCACATCTATTATCCTACATTATCTTATTTGATTGAAACTCTGGATTTTTTTTTAGGCATTTAAATTTACATCTCCTTAATCTACTTTATTTTGCTTTCATTCCAAAGATATCCAATACCTGACATCCTGCATATCCAAATTTCCAACGTCCATACAGATCTGAAGCAGCAGACATAGGATAGCCGATGCTGCTGACCCCGATGTCAGTGACAGCCAGGTTAATGATAATTGCATTTGTGGATGTCCGAAGCTCCTTGTACTTAACGAAGATGCCCAGAACTATTATGTTGCTGAGAATACTTATCATACCTAAGAACATACACAAAAAAGTCGTTTTGTTTAACTTGAAATTTTAAAAGTAGAATCAAAATTAAATATTTAAGCTCCTTCAAAAACATAGCAAATCTGTTTTAGTTCATTTATTTCAAGAGCTCCAGCTGTTCTTAAAACTACTTTTAACATCTTGACAGGCTTTCTGTGAAATAGAAATAAGAAAATTAAAACACAAAGAATCTGCCAATTGCATCAACCAGCACTGAAGGCTGGTTTTAATGCCATCACTATTAATCACTTTGTCCTTGAAATTCCTCTTTCCTCTTTCATGATCCCACCCCTGCTGATTTTTAGGATATATGTAGGACCATACCATCTGTTTTGGCAGCTCAACTTCCTTCTCCTCCTTCCTGAGGTCTGAGGCTCTTCCTTATAGCTTCCTTTCTCAAGCCTCAACTATCTCTCTATCTGAACAGCTATTCTGTCACTATTTCCAGCCCTGACCCATGCTCCAGTGTCACATCCCTTTTCATTCAACTCAGTGCCATTAAATATTTACTAAGCATCTACCATGTGTAAGATCATATGACTGTTCCAATATTACTTGAAACTCAACATGTCCAAATCTGAGTTCTTCATCCAACACACACACACACACACACACACACACACACCCCCCTATAGAAGAATGCACCCTGCACGGTTAGGCTACCCAGAGAGGAAACCGAGCTGGCTTTCAGGCTGGGATCTGACTCTTAGCCTTGAGGATCCGGAAACTCAATGTTGCCAGTGCCCCAGAATTGGCTGGACTCAGCTATAATGATGACTGAACTTCTTACGCAGAATACTGATAAATTAATTTACAATGAGAAATCTTACTGAGTGGACCAGATGTGTATATTCACCTGATTAACACTCCCCACATGCTATGAAGGACGCACAAGTTTCCCATCAGCCTCATGGGGGTCATATTAGGTCCTAATGATGCGGGTGGGGGATGAGTAGATTTTAGCTGAGAGAGGCTAGAACCATTCCCAGATTCCTGGGGGCGAAAAGAGTAGTAATCAACAAAAGGAATAGAGTTGTGTTCACCATCATGTAGAGAACCACTGGTGAGCACCCCTCAGCAATTTTGGGACAGAGGGAAGGTTTCCAAGCACCAACCCACAAAAGTATCAGCAAAGGAGGACTTTCTGTTATATCTTGGCACCTCGGTCAGAACTTCCGTTTAGCATCCTGTTACACTGATCTTCCAGATTCCTGTCCTTTCCCCCTCCATGCAGATGGCAGAATAAGCTTACAACAACATAGAATTCACCACGGCTCTTCTCCTCCTTGAAACTTCCCATACTCCCCACCGTCTGTGGGATAAAAGTCCATGTGTCCCAACCTGATATTCCAGACTCTTTGCCTCAATCTGTTTTTACCTTCTCTAAGCAAATTTCCACACTTGTCAAACAAGCCCTCCATTCTAGTTCTTCATCAATTACACCAGGCTTGTTGTAGACTTGGACTCAGATTTCTCCCACTTAGAACACTCTACTCCTTTCATCTTCCTATCCAAATGCTACCTACCCTTCAAAGTTCTGTTCAAGCCCAATTCTGCCCCAAAGCCTTCTCCTACCCACAATATACTCTCTTCTCTAAATTCCCAAAGTACTTGCTTATATTATACTTGATCTTATGTGATGCTATGTTATTTAACTCTTATGTATTCCTAGTCTTCCCATGCAGATTTCAGGCTCCTAATGATTTCTGTGTTGAGTAGGTGACATATGGCAGATTTATTTACTAAAAGGACCACAACTAGAACTCATATTTCTTAATTTCTATTATCCCTGAAAGCATAATTAAGGCACAATAATAGCAAACTTGATGATTCTTAGGTTCTATTTTTAGCATCTAGGATTGTAGCACGTGTACAAGAAATACTCCAAAAAGCTTAATGAATTGAAGAATCTTTCTGGGATAGCCTCAAATTTGATTATTTAAAAAGTAAGATAAAAACACAGTGCAGTAAACTGCTGCCCCCAAAGCGTACAACCAGAATAAAGTAACTGTACTTTGGGAGAGATCTTGGACGCAATTGGGGGAATGAAGTAAACGATTTAGCCCTCTGTCTCTTTCTCAGCAGCTGTCTCGAGCACTGTGCTTTATCTCCCTAGCTGTAGGTGTTTTCTCATGAGTACACAACAGATCATCTAACGGTTAGGACGAAGTTAATTTCCCCTTGGCTTCTGTGGCTTTCCTCCAATCTCTTTAGCAGATCCGTTTGAGCCTACTTCCTGGCCTTTCTTTCTTCATCTACCTCATTAAATAAGTGTCTGTCCTAGGCCTCCTTTCTTTTCACATTCAACACGCACCCTGAGTGATTTCATACATGTCCAAGGCTGTGTGCTGGTACTTTCCAGGTCAGTCTTATAAAATTCAAACCCACGTGCCCAGCTTTTTACTGGACATCTCTCAAACCGAACCCAGACTTCTCCTGCCCCAAACCTCTTCTTCCCCAGGTGTGGCCCTGTCTTGGTGAATAGCTTTACCATCCATCCAGGAGCCAAGAAAGAAACCCACTTGTCATCTTCGATGCTCCCTCTCCTTCTCCCCTAATCTCCACATCCAACCATCAATTCTAGCTTCTGGCTCTTGAGTGTGCCGCCTTCTTTCTGTCCCCATTTCCACCACTCCCTCCTCAGGATCCTTCTTAATCTTGATCATGCAGGCGCCTCATACGTGGTCTCTTAGCTCCCACTATAGCACATTTCCAAAATGCAAACTGGATCACGTCATTCAGTGACTCCTAATCGCCATGATGACTTACGTGGTTCTTCATGACCTGGTACCCGGTCATCCTCTTCAGCCAAGTGTCTCTCACCCTTTATTTTACACTTCACCCATAATGAATTTATTTCAGATCCTTTATTCCCCAAGCTCTCTTCCCTCCCAGCATTGGAGAAAGAGAGAATGCTCAAGTTGGTAAAAGTTTGCAAGAGCTAACATCTAACAGCACATTAAAGATGAAATTTAAAATGAAAAATCTAAATAGGCTCTTGGTAAAAGTAACAAACTAAATAAATGTTTTGACTGAATTTTTTTCTTCATAGTTTTAGTTTTGATTTGGAAGTTTAAGTGGGTTTTGTTCAAGGGGGACTTAGGGCAGCTAAAGAACAATAGATGTTTGAACAAAAGTATAAAGAGGTTAGATATGCTGCCTTCAGGCATTCCTTGATAAACCCAACACTTGTGCTTATATCCAAGGGCTCCAAAACCAAAAGGCCTGAGTTTAAATTGTGCTGTAGCTACTAAGCAGATGGGTGTGTTGGGCAAGTTACTTAAACTCCTCATCTATATAAACGGGGAAAATAAATTAGTTCACTTACTGAATTAGTGTAAGGATGAATTCTGTATGTCTAAGGATTTAGAATAGTGCTTGGTACATACGAAGTGTTCAAATAATAACATTAGCAGCAGCAGCACTAGTAACACTAAGATTACTATTATTATTCCTGTTATAGAGATAAGAACGAGAGAGAATACTTTCTTGACAGGAAATTTTCTTTGCATGCTACTTTTGTAACCAGATCAAAACAAGATAGCTTTTCTTGGTCATCTATAAAACATCTAACTAAACAAAAACTTTGTAAACAAAATATTTGTACGTAATTGTAATAAAGAGATTTTCTCTTTAAGTAGCATATTATTTTCTCATTCAGTTACAACAGAAATCAACCAATAAGAAAATAGAACTTGTCCAATACTTATCATACAGAGGTATGCAAATGAAGAAATTAGCACATCACTACAATTTACAAAAATTAACTGAGGAATCACAATTTCTAGCAGGAATACTCTAATTGTGAATTATGAGAAAACGAAGCAATTAATAAACTGGGTACAGAATTTGTTTTACTTTTCACTCTACTTTTGAATATAGTTGAAAATTTTCATGTCAATCCAAAAAATAATAAATCCAATATAACAAAAAGAGTTACTTCTAAAACTCATCGCTGAGCATAAAGTTAGAAAGGAAGTGACTGCTCAGTATAAAATTTACACCACAATTCAATCTATACATAAAAAAGATAATCAGAGAACTTCTATTGTCATTTCCCCTACCTCTTTTGGGGGGCAAACAAGGCTTTATCTTGATCCAATATATGCATCAATAAGTGTATGTGGGGAAAAATAAAAAGATATTTGTCCAACACCTACTGTATGTGTCAGGTGCATTTATGTGTCATTCAATTTTACTCTTCACAACAACTGTGACAGGTCGCTTATTCTTACTCTGATCTTGTTCCCTGTTGCAAAGATACTAAAAGATGAAATGCAAAGCTCAAGAGTTTCCCAACCAGCATTCTGGAAGGAGATGAATATTTAAACTCTGTCCACACTGACAATACACTCTGCTCTCCCTTTTCATGACTTTAATTTTCTTTCCAGGACTTTCAACCTCAACTAGATTCCACCACCATAGCCAAAACCACGAAAAACATGTATGAGACTAGTAAACAACATAAAAATACATTTTTGCCATGGTGCACACTCTTCCCCAATTAAAACTTAATATGACAATGTAATAACCAAATATATGGATGATTATAAGTTATTTGTTTTATACAAAACTGTTCTCAGCCCCACTTCACTGCTCCTATATTGTTTATCGAGATTCAAAACAACTTGAGACATGAACTACCATTAACAATGCTTTCATTCATCCTTCCACCTACATTCTTATTTGATCTTTACAGCTGGGAAATAGAGCAAAGATTATCATCCTTATTTACCACACGGGCAGCTCAACTCAGAAAGGATAAGTGCCTCGTCAAAGTTGGCCAACAACGTGGAACTTGAAACCTTATCTCTGAACCCAGGCTTTTCCTATGGCCTTATGCTGAAAACCTCTGCCATTCTGCACCCATTCGAAAGCAAAGTAACTGTTAGCGGAGTAAGTAAACATCCATACCTGCCATAATCAAGTAAGCTGCAACAATATTGTGTTCAGTCTGTGAAAAGACCGAGCCATCTTCATTTTTAGAGTCTGAACTATTGCCTAAATTATTCCTTAGCATTTTGGAGGGGAGATATTGAGACAGCCTTCATAATGAGCCTGCAATAATTATGAAACATTGCAGAGCCAGTGAGGGGAGAACTTTCAGAACCAATCATTTCCTCTGAAAGACCTCAAAGAAGGGCCTTTTCATGGAGGCCCTCCCTTAACAAATTTAACTGGGCTAAAGAGGAAAGGATTTTAATTCCCAGAACACAGGGAAAGCTTATTAGCAAAATAAAGAGAAATACCAAGCACCATCCATTTTAGCCAGTTTGGGCATCAGTCTCACATCTAAGGAGATTATCAAGCATGCACATCCCATTTAAACAATAAACCAACTCAGAAAATCAGCGCGGGAGCTAAGAGATTTCTGCCAGAAAACAGTTCTGAAAGTAAGAGCCAGCCTTAGTCCTCTAAATCCACTCAGATTAATGTCCCTGTTTTCTGTTGACCCTTTCAAGTTTTTCCATTTCAGTCCCTTTTGTTTTTTCCATAAGAACTTAAATAAACAGAGACACAGAAAGAAGCAGTCTGCCCCCATCCTTCCAAATCTCACTCCCCTAAAGGTACTAAGTGTTTGGTGTAGATCCTTTCTGCTTTGCTTTGCCTAGACAAACACACATTCGTACAAGCGTTTGAGATTGCCCTCACTTTTTTTTCTTTTAAGCAAAAACATATAAAATCATTCTGTAACTTGTTTTCCCCTGAAGTCATATCATAAATTCCAGGTCAATAAACCTAAGTCTAACCTATTAATAGCCATAATATTTCACAGCATAAATAGAGCATGATGTACCTCACAACCCACCGCAGGTAATTTACCCTACACTTTGATACCCACAGAGTATTATCTGATAATAGCAATCACAGCATACACCAGCAAAGTATCTGGATTCGTTCTTTCATCTTGGGAAGTACAGGGCAATTCTAATATTCTGGACTATCTTGTTATACTTCGAAGTGGGTTACAATCTAACACAAAAATTTATAGTTAGAGTAAGATTTCCCTACCACCTTTCCCCCCATATTCTCTGTCATGTAATATTATTAAAGTCTAACTCTTCTCAATAGCAAATTTCTTAAAATCAGTAATTTTAAACAAATGCTAGATGCACCCAAGTTAACAGTGCAAGGATATTACAGAACCACTAGAGGGCTATATTTACCCACTTAATTTAATTTTGTAAATCCTCCCATGGCATAGCAGGAAGAGACCCAAGATAATCCTTTGCCTCCACCCTCTCAGCTACATATAACTGAAGGTGAGACAGGTTGGCTGATCTGCCCCGACCCTATAGCTGCCAGTACAGAAACTTTCTTAAACAGAAAGTAGTACTCCGAAGAGCATCTATCTAAGTCAATCTCTTGAGAATCCCAGCATCAAAATACTTTCCAACGACCCTAAAGCAACAAACGTAAGACCTAAGAGCAACTCTCCCTTTGAAAAACCTACGGATCATGGGGTTTGAAGTCTTCCTTTTTCTTTTGTTTTTTTGCATTCAGTATGCAGAATAAAACATTTTTATGTTTGCTTTAGTTCATAGTCCCTTCCTTTTCTGTAATGAATTATACCTAGTTGTAGCATCCATTTAAATTTTCTAGAAATAATTCTAAGAACTGAAGAAAAATAATTCCAAAGATGGCCAGCTATCTGTGTAGATAAAAGTTTTACAGCTTTGAGTGTGGTAGGTGTATTCAAAGTACTTTTTCATGCTTCCTTCATGAGGGATACAGAAAAGCTATATTGCGTAAAGCTTACAATACAGATATAAGCATATTGTAAAGTTTACGTAGCTCACAATTGTCTAATTTCATAAACTTCTATTGGCCTAAAGTCAATTCTTCTTTCATAATTGTTCCCAAATTTTAGAAGTACCAGGAAATATTGATTGTATTCCATTAAACTGTTTAATTGCTATGGTAACAAGTGCATTCTAACAAGATGTAAGCAATCAGAACGTTACTCAGTTAACAACTCAAAAGATTTAATATATGAATAATTATCAAATATCTTTTTCAGTGGAACTCCATACCTACAACAGTACCAAATTCATTAATGCTAGGCTCCCTAAACTTGATTGTGAACTTGATTCAAAACTAAATACCCCAAAGGAAACCCAGAAGGAACTACCACAAGGGAAAAATAAGATGGGGAAATAAAAGTCTAAAGATGGCCAATGACCAAGAGAAATAGCTAAGGTAAATAGCTAAGGTAAAAGGTGAACTCTCTAAGTGGCTTGTCTACCAACCTACACATTACTTTCGTTATATCATTTTAGACATTTTTTTTAAATGGTAAAAAAAGCCTAGGAGCGCTGCACTACTATTTGTCCTTGGGACAATGTCCCCACCCCTCGAGTGCTCACAGTATCTTCTACAAACCAGGAATAAAACCCTGGCCCTAAGTCTCATTGAGAATTTCTACCCAAGGATCCTAAAGCAAACAGCCTCCTTTCCCAAGTTCTAAGAGCACAACGGCTTCTTCCTGTGGAAAAGTAATTTTCAACATTATTTGTTCATCATGTCTATTTATGGCCTAAATATTTATTAATTCTACTGCAATTCCATAAATCAAAAAAGATAAGTAAAACTCTAAATACTGACATAGGCAACGCTATATCCTAGTCAAACAAGCCATCGAGAGTTAACCAAGCATTAGGGATAGCATGTCAGAAAATTCAAGAGAAGATACGGCAGCATCACTCCTTCTGAGAAGGAGCACCGTGAGGGGAGGTGGTCCCATATCTGAGTACTCTATCTTGCAATCCTGCTTCTGGCACTACACTAACAGTGGGGACCAACACCAACTTCATCGGTAATGTCCTACCCAGGACTCTGAACATGTGGCAGGCAATCAAATATTTATCTATGGTGAATAACATCTTAAACCTTTAGTGTCCCTTAAAAAAGTACAATAAGAACACTCAGTAAAACTTTCAACATTCCATCTACGTTGAATGAAAAACACTAAACATTTCTTCAGAAACTTCTTGAACTTTAGTTCTCACTTGAACAAAGCAGTTCCAACTTTAACAGATTCATAATCAATACTAAAATTATCTAATCAATTATTAATTGCAATTAGAGAAGCTGCTTGACTAACTCTGATTTATGAACTAACATAAAGGGAAATGCAGTAAATGGCGCTGATGTTCTCCTACACAAAAGGCAAACATTTTGAAAGGGGGTGTTGGTTTATGAGTACTGTGAAGGCACTGCTCCGCCAGTCTGTTATTTTAAAGATCAGTGATATCTGTAAACAAATCATTCTTTCTATCTGAAATCCACTGGGTTAAGCTTTCCCTGTCTCTTAGTTTCAAACATAGCTCTGGTTTCACAAACACAGGCCTAAATAAGCTAGGGGATAAGACACTTTATTTCAAAAATCCAAGTGAGCTTCAAATAAAACTGGCCATTTATTAGGCAAGCACAGGCTTTCAAGCGTTGTACAAAACACCGGAGCACTTTTTCATGGTCTTTTAGAGCAAAACTGCCTACTCTGTTGCACTTGCTTCTGCAGGACGCTGATGTTTCAGTTCCACGGTCATAAAAAGACCAGTTCCTCAGGACTTGCTCCAGAAGCAACTTTCTGATCCAGAGAAGGAGATCGTGCAGGTTAACGCAGAAGTCAGCCTGCGAAGCTTCTCTGTCAACTGTCCACTTAACGTCCTCTCCCTGATTAAGAGAAAATGAAAGCATTACAGCTACAGAAAAATGCACTTGTAATAGCACTATTCCTCAAATCTCAAGTTTAGAATCAGCATTAGCTCTTATAATGTTTAGCAAACCTACTTTACCCTTTCTATTTTTCAAATTAATAATGCAGCAAAATAAATTTAGAAGTAGGTGAAAAATTCAAAAGGAAAAGCAAAGAGTGATATAAAATGAAGCTATAAATTAGGCTAAAGCAAAGAACACACGGTATTCTCTATTCTTGCTGGCAAAAAGAAATAAAACTAAAAAAAAAGTGGTAGACAATGCCAATTCTAGAAATTCAGTCACTTAAAGATTTTTTCCACACTCACCTCTGAAACCACCACCGCCCCTTCCTCCCCTGAAGCCTCCGCCTCCTCTTCCACCTCTAAAGCCACCTGAAAACGAAGGAAACATGCACTAAATAACCGGAGCCTGGGATTCTGGTGAGCCTACAAGTATCAACACAGCTCCTACAACCACAAAGAAGCATCAACACAGGTTCACATAATTTATCTTGCTGAATTTTTTAAAAGAAACTGTAGTCATTTCCCAATCGGGCAGCAGGCTAAAACCCTAGCTTACAACTTTTAAACAAGTATTCTGTTTTAATGAATTAGGAAAGCTTGTTACTTTAAGTTCGATCTAGCCCTACTGTTAAATGTATGAGAACCTCAACTTTGCTCATGGTAAACACTTTTTTGTTTGAACTAAGGCTTTTCATCCCAGGAACTAAGGGTAGCAGATATGGGTGGTTTCGCTCTGGGGATACTACAACAAACACAATGTTTAAGGTCAACTGAGCTGCATATGGACCACCACGGATGCTCACGTTGATGAGCCATGACATTTTAAAATTTTAAAGCATTTTTATATTATCCAACACATATTTGGCTTCTCACTTCAGTCTCCATTTTTACTTATTTTGGGGGCTAACTTTCTAAGGATTGATGAATTATAAAAGGAGAAATGATAAAAAGAGAAAACAAAAATATACTTCCAAAATACTAGTATAACACATACAGGTTTTAACAAAATAAACTAGAGTTGTGAATATTTTTTAATGTTATATATGAGACCAAATACAGAATGGGAATGAGGGGACCTCCATTCATCAGATTCTCAAAAGGGTACTCCCCAAAATACTTAAGAAATAAATATGTTCAGTCTCTTAAAAGATTATCTCCTAGCTATCTACATCCAAAAAAACACATTTATAGAGTGAAATAATTAAACTGAGAGAGGCAAAGATGGAAATAGAGTTCTCTCTTTCCTGCTCCAGGACAGAAGCAGTCCAACCCCCATTTTCAGCTCCTCTTACTCCCTGCTTTTGGCTCTGCCCACCATCCTGTCACTCACCCATCACCATTCACAGATCTAAGCACACTCAGTGCTGCACCCCAGCCCACCCACCCCTGCTCACCATCTGGCTGCCCATGATGAATTACGAAAGCTTTGGGGAAACATACGTCAAAATACTGAAATCAAAGCACCGCATTTATTGGTAACAGTCTTTGACATGACATCAGAAGATAGGGGTTTTATTTCTGGGCGGGCAATTGGGAAAATTAACTTTTGTAAGCCTCCATTTCCTCATCCATAAAATAAAGATATCACCTACCTCTCAAGGTTTTCCTGAATATTGAGGAATATACAAGGATATTAAAAGAATATATGACCAGCTCTTGGCATACAATTAACACTCAATGACATTCACTAAAAAACTAAAATTTAATTAAGATAATCCTAGACTTCATAAAATGCCCAACAAAACATGAGTAACCCAAAGAGATGAAATCTCTCACAATATACTTTATTAGGTTTTTTCTTTTTAAATAAGTTACTGAAACTAAGCCTTATTACTATAGCAAACTGCCAAAATTTGAAAATAGCTTTACTAAAAAAAAGGTAAACATAAGGGAGGTTTGCCTATGTACAAAATTAATTGCATTACATGAAATCTCAGTAGAACTTCTCCCCCACAAACAACTTACCGCCTCTGCCACCTCTGCCGCCTCCTCCTCTTCCTCCTCCTCGACCCCCCCTGCCACCACCTCTCGGAGGTCCCTTCTCACCCGGAGGTCGAGGCAAAAACCTCTGCAGTGGCAGCAGCTTATAAGGGTCTATATAAAACTGGAAATGTGATAGAAACAGTTAGTGCGGTTACCTGGGGGGTAGCATAGTATAATCACTAAGAACCTACACAACTGCCTGGGTTCAAATCCCCACCCTACTACAGTGGTGCCCCGTTGTCCACGGGGGGATGTGTTCCAAGACCCTCAGTGGATGCCTGAAACCACAGATCATACCGAACCCTATACACACCATGTTTTTTCCTATACATACATCCCTATGATAAAGGTTAATTTATAAACTAGGCACAGTAAGAGATTAACAACAATAACTAACAATAAAATAGAACAATTGACCACAATATACTATAATAAAAACTACCATAGATTTAGCAACCTCAGCATGCGGGTTTTTTGATATCGACCCTGATATCAGTTTCCCCACATTAAACCCAGCATATATGGGGTTAAAACCAAAACACTCATTCCCTGCTTACTCTCTGGCTTCCTGGCTCCAGAATCCACTATCCTCCATGGAGACAGACACCGTCAAGGACAAGCACTTGGACCATCTCCTCCCACAAAGAGATACGAGCTGCTGGGAAAGCTGCTGACCAGCAAGGTCACGGGCTCCCTCCTCTCTGCAAGTGTTTCAAGGCCAAAGACAGGCTGGTGGGAAAGCTCCGACCAGCAAGGCCATATGCTCCCCCTCCCCTACCTAAAGCCCCAAATAAAAACCCTTCCTTTTAGCTTTTCGAGGAGTTTGGGATTTCAGCGTTAGCTGCCCTCTCTCCTTGCTCAGCGCTGTGCAAAAATAAAGTTCCTACTTTCTTCCACCACCCCCCAGTGTCAGAGATTGGCTTGCTGCGCAACGGGTGAGCGAACTCACTTCAGGTTTGGTAACATTTTCCTTTCCTTATTAAGTCGAGAACTTTCACCTTTTCACTCCAAGGAAGCGCTTTACGGCTTCTCTTTGGCATATCTGAATTGCCAACATCACTACTCTTGCACTTTGGGGCCATTACTAAGCAAAATAAGGATTCCTTGAACACAAGCACCACAATATCATGACAGCCAATATAAGAACCCAGAAGGCTACTGGGTGACTGACAGGTGGGTGGTGTCTACAGCGCGGATCTGCTGGACAAAGGGATGAGTCACGTCTCAGACGGGACAGAGCGGAACAGCGCAGGATTTCATCACGCTATTCAGAACGGCATGCAATTCAAAACTATGAATTTTTAATTTCTGGAATTTTCCATTTAATATTTTCAGACACAGCTGATGACCGGTAACTGGAACCACAGACAGCGCAACTGCGGATAAAGGGGAACTACCGTACTTACTACTGTGTGGCCCTGGGCAAAGACTTAATTTCTTTGTGCCTTAGTTTTCTGATCTGCAAAATTAACATAATAAAGCACCTATCTCACAAAGTCCTTGTGAGGATCAAAGGAGCAATGTATATAAAGCACTGAACCTTTGGCAAACAATCAGCAGTACATGCATAGAAACAAAACCCAAAACCCATTCAATCTCATTTCTCTTTAGAAACAGATAATGCCTTCCAAAAATTAACTACATTTTCACTCAAATAACAAATAAAGAAAATGAAACTATTAAAAATTTAGCATTGAAATCCAAAATAAAGCACTGACATACTAGCTATTTCAAGACTTTAATAAAGGATCAAATCAATAACTATTTACTGAACACACAAGGTAATGGAGATACACAGAACTAAATCCACCCTATACTTGGGGTTAATTACGGTATTTTTCACAATGAAATATATATATTTCACAATTTTACACAAAACATGCATGGGGGTTTCAAAACTATAATGTACTACTTACAACAGGATGTCTGAATGGCTCTGTAAATATCACCTTATCACTTTTCTTCCCTTCAGAGCCAATCCTCTCAAAAATATTGTTGAGTGCTGCACTGTCCAATATGGCAGCCACTAGCTACATGTGGTTATTTAGATTTAAATTAATTAACAATTAAAAATTCAGTTTCCAGGGCAGGCCCAGTGACACAGTGGTTAATTTCACATGTTCCACTTCAGTGGCCCAGGGTTCACAGGTTCGGATCCCAGGTGGGGACTTACACACTGCTCATCAAGCCATGCTATGGCAGCAAGCCACATACAAAATAGAAGACGACTGGCAACAGATGTTAGCTCAGGGTCAATCTTTCTCACATACAAAAAAAATCCAATTTCTGAGTCACGCTAGCCACATTTTAGGTGCTCAATAGCTACAAATGGCTAGTGGCTATTGTACTGGGTGGGAATTTCCATCACAACAGAAAATTCAATTGGACAGCACTGGTCTAGAGTCTATGTCCCAGAATATCTCCTATTCCCATCTGCCTTCTGAGCCCACCACCGTTGGCTTCGTGACCTGTGTATTCCATGTCACTAAATCCAACGAACACTTGGCAGCAGCACTTTGCCAGAGCTGAGCACTTCCTCTTGGAAACATTCTGTTCTCTTGACTCTCCTGGTGTGCCTCCTCCTCCTCTACTGGCAGCTCCCTCTCAGTCTCCACTGACAGACACAAAAATTTAGGTGGTGTCCCAAAGCTCTTTTCTTCTCACGCTTTCTTCCAGACTGTGTCTACAAGGACACCTTCCCAATTCTATCTCTAGTCCAGACTCTTCCTTTGAGCTTCTAACGATGTGAATCTCTCACAAGTGCTCCAAACTCATGTTCAAAACTGAACTCCTTATCTTCCCCTAGTCCCTTCTTCTCCAGTGGTGCCCATTTCACTAAAGGGTGGCACCATCCAGAGAGGGTGAAATCACACATCTGAAAGAGGGTGATATTTTTCACTTCAACTTTAACAGCTAATCAACTATGAAGACCTATCGACCCTACTCCCTACCTCTCATAAACCTACCACTTTTCTCCACGTCCACTGTCACTACCCTAGTCCAAAACGCCGTCTCTTTCAGGACTGAGGCAACACCCTCAGGCCCTTCACATACAGCACTGACCCCTTTCCAGGTGCTCTTTTATTTTTCTAGTGCTGTTTTTAAGTATAAATTTAACTGTATTTGCCCTGATATTTAAAAGCAAAACTGAAAGTAAAGTCTAAACTCGTTCCCATAACCTGCAGGCCTCGAGTAACCCAGCCCCTGCGCACTCCTCCACTCTTAATCACAACTTTCCCCACTCCTCCTAAATGTTCTCGTCCAAGCTGTACCTCTGCCTTTCCGGGATCCCTGAAATAGCCGACTGTCTCAGAGACTTGCACATACTCTTTTCTCTCTTGTGATGCACTTCCTCCTCCTCTTTGACCAGCGTGGTGGTTCCCAAGGGCTAGCCTAACCACATCAATGTCACCCAGGAGCTTTCCTTTCTTTCTTGTGAGGAAGATTGCCACTGAGCTAACATCTGTGCCAATCTTCCTCTATTTTATGTGGGATGCCACCAGAGCATGGCTTGATGAGCAGAGCTCACATCTGCACCTGGGATCTGCACCTGTGAACCCCAGGCTGCCAAAGCAGAGCATGTGAACTCAACCACTATGCCACCGGGCCGGCCTCCAGGAGCTTTCCTTTTTAAAACCGAATCCTGGTCCCTACATGCCTAAAACCTACTGGGTCAAATTTCTAGAGGCAGAACCTAGAAATACATCTTAAAAGCTCCCTCAGATAATTCTGATGTGCAAGCAGGTTTGGGAATCATCCTGATCAACTTTTAGGACTCAGCTTCATGCGCACTTCCCCAGAAAGCCAACACACTAAATTTGGTCCCAATATTAACATTGTCATAGCAACCTATATTTCTTCTTCACAGCATATATCATAATGTCATTGAAATACATGTGAAATCACTTAATATCTGACTTCAATATAAGTTTTATAATTTAAGGTTTTACTTAGAATGTTTGGTCATGCAGGCTTTTCAACAAAAGAGTTCCATATAAACTAAAACACATACTCTAGCAGTCACAGAATCTGCTAATGTGAGCAAGGAATACTTTCTGAAAGTCGACATTAAATCACTTTCAAGCATCAGTAAGTTCACCATCTGAAGCACAGAATGTCTCACTGTAAGAGCATCACCAGTGACACACTGAAGGAGTCTTGAGTGCTCTACGTAGGACCGTCCTAGGGGGCCATTTGCTTATAAAATCAAGAATCCTAGGGATCACAAACTTGACTCACCTTCTGTAGTTTTTTAAAGGAAGAGGCCTTCATGTTTTCTGACAATTTAACTGAAAAATACTATTAAGTTTATTAAGGAATAAGCAATTAAGATCAAAGAAGGTAACTTCTGAATTCACACATAATTTTAAAAACAGTCAGGTTCAAATATATGGAAACATTCAGGAAAAGTAAGAATTGAGTTTCCACGAGGAACTCAAGTTTTTGTTTCAAAACTTCCAATTCCACCACACTATTCAGTGGCATCATCATATCCAAAGCAAAGTACCTCAATCCTGTAGCACTTATCCAAACAGCAATTATTTCTAAAACCTAGAAAGGAAGTCGCCTTTATGGGGCCTATCTTTTCAACATATATGAAAATACATTCTCCTCTCTTGATTCTCCTTTACGGTTCAATCTTAGCATACACTGTCCAATTTAACGAAGCAGCAAGTTTAATTTAATCAATACTTAGCTCTAGAAAAAGCAAATAGTAACCTTTGAATGGGATCAGTAGATCTTCCAATTAAAAAGGATACAAAGTCTCTAAGTTGTCCAAATATTTCATCCACTTTTCCAATTTGTTCTTTGTTTTCTAAATAAACTGGAGCATTGAAATAAGGCACCTTATTTTCATCTGTGGTACATTTACAAACTATGTCATCTTCACAGGGATGCAGGAACTCTCCTAACACTGAAACAAGATAAGACAATGTTAAAATATAAAACAATTTCCAATGATAGTGACCAACCTCTTCTGGAAGCTTTCTTCTTGGCTACCTGGGCTTTCACCCTATCTGCTCCCCTCCGAGGCAGAAAAGCCTTCCCGCGTTGGTAAACCAACTCCACAACATACTAGCTATGTGATCTAGGGTAACGTTCTCATCTTCTCTCTGCTGCAGTGTCCTCATCTTTAATATAGGGCTAACAACAATATCGACACCTAATATACAGTATTGTGAGGATTAAGCGCTTAGAAAACTGCCTCACATATTGAGACCTATAACAGTTATTTTATTATAACTAGTATTATTTGATTAAACACTCTGCTTCCTTCTACTGTCTCTTCTTCCTTCTCCCCAATGCCTAATTACAAATCAGTCTTTCTTGTTCTCCTGTCTTTTTCTCCTCTCATTTTATAACTTCCCGCTACCACATCGTCATCAATTTTTTGTGAAATCTGGAATCTCTTTTTCAGGGAAATCTGGAATATCAAAATAACTACTTTTATTTTTAATTGACTGTCAACCCAAACTAAAATATTCACCACATTGCTGCAAAACCAACTTTCCATCCCTATCACTCAAGCCCCAAACCCTGGAACCTTTTATTCCCAGTATTAGCCAAGTTCTTCTGAGTTTGTTTCCATTGAAATCTCTCTCCTATCTAACCCTTCCTTCTTCTCACTTCCACAATGGTCTCAATGGGTCTCGCATGGACTGTAGCAATGGCTTGTGGGATAGGACCTGTCGCTCTGGCCAGCGCCGTTTTCAAACCATCTTGCACCCTGGTCCAACCTATTCCTTATATTAGACCCTGTTCACCCATTTTCCCATTTGATGTAGGCTTCCACTGTCAAATCTCTCTCACTTCCAGTGACTTTCACTTCATTGATAATTACCCCAAAACTGCTCTAACTAGGTCTTCTTCTTGACTTCCCCTCTGTAGTTTCCCTTCTAAGCAAAAATTTTTTTTCTCACTTTTTTTGTAATTGAAAGCACGGGCTTCTAGGCCAGAAAACTTGGCTTTATATCTCAAATATATCACTTACTGATCATTTACCACTAACTATAATCCTAGCAAAAAAACTTAATTCGGAGTGAGTTTTCTTATCTGTAAAATGGGGACACTAGAGGTAAGCACACAGTACTACCTATTTAGCCTCTTCCTTTCAGCCCAAGCTCAAATTCCACCTCCATGATGCATTCTAAGTGACCCTCGGCTTTCTCGATCTCCCCCTTATATGCTACAGCACGATTACAAGTCAGTTTGCAGCATCTCCACAGACTTGCCTCCCCAACCAGGCAGCACCCTCAGTATAACAGCTGCTGGATCCATCTTCCAGCACCTGACTCCCGTCAAACTTACTAATAACAAACCCACCGCACCGGCCCCGCTACCCCACCGCACCCTGCCCCCAGGTAGGCTAAGCTTCGAGGCCGACATACAAACCACATGTTCCGGAGGTCCTTGGTCTTGGCCTTTGTTAAAACCTCCGCGGCCACCCCCTCGTCCGAATCCTCCCCGGCCGCCGCCGCCGCCTCTGAAACTACCGCCGCCTCCACCTCGGAAGTGGTTGTTGCTGCCGCCGCCGCGATTGAAGCCGCCACCTCCACCTCGATTAAAACCCCCACGACCTCCGCCTCGGAAAGACATGCTCGCTCCTCCCTGGAGGGAAACACGGCGCGCGCCTCGTGCTCACTGTGCACACCACGCACCTCCTCCGAGCCCCGGTCAGAACCCAGTAACAGGGGACAACCATCGTATCAACCCTGCCACCTCGCCCACAGACAGGCCGCCAGCGAGGACCCCGAAGGGTGAGGAGTGTCACTGCCCTGCGAGAGCCGCGACGACTCGGCGGCCTCGCCACCCCTGGTTGGTACCTCCTCCCCCAGGAGACCGCGCGGTCTTCACGCGCACCCCTCTCTTCCTCCCCCCCTCCCGCCGCAGGTGAGTCCGCGTCCGCCACCATCCTCGGATCCTCCTGCTCCCCACGTCCACTCACCGGCGCCACGTGCGCCTCCGGCCCTAGCGCTCACACCCACCGCCCGGTACTTCCGCCGCACGCGAGCCTCTTCGGCCACCGTACCAGTACAAGGGGCGGGAGGAGGAGCACAAAGTCGAATACCTGGTTTACCAAAAAAGCCAGTCACCGGCGAAACCGGCGCCGCTGTCACCTTTCCAAAACAGCCGTCAGCGGCGGAAGAGGAGCAATAATATCTGACTTCAACCGCTCATTTACGGCAGTCAGCTCGACTTGCCTACCGACGAGCAGAGGAAGTGACGTGTAATAGCGGCGTCCTTTGCCGCGACGTTGCAGGAAGTGCCCGCAGGGTTGCCCTGGTGACGGCGGCGTCAGGGGTCCGCCCTCTCCCGGCGCCCGGGCTTCCCTGGCGGGTTTGGCCTGCGTGTGCCCTGCTTCTCGCACTGCGAGGTGGTCAGCTGGCGCCTCAGGTGGTCGTCAGCTCCCGCGGCTGCGCAGCCAACAGCCCTGAGGGCCTTGGAGGGGCGCTCGGCCCCGAGGGGGTGTGGCCGCGGCGGGAGCACGCCGAGGGTTCCTGTGGCTCTGCCGAGGTTGGTTGGTCCGGGTCCTGCGAGTGCGCGCGGTCGTGGGCTGGTCCCGGCCGTGCTGTGGTCCTGTGGTTTGACTAGCTCAAGAGGGAGGTGCGCGCGCGTGTGTACTTTTAGAGAAACTGTGTTCTCCGATAGAAAGCCAAACCCTATCTTTATCTTTTGTACCAGATAGTTTATTCATTCGAGTAGGTTTTGAGCTTGTGAACCGTCTAAACCGTAAGCCCTCTCCCCGTCTGCCTTTAAGCCCTGACATCTGGCTCCTCCTTCCGCGGAAACTTCTCTCCCGAAGAAAGCCAGCGACCTCCTGTGCATTGAGTTTGACGGTCTCTTACACCCGCGGCTTCTGAGACCTTAACTTGACATTTGACGCACCCGACCACCTGCTCTGAAAGAGGGTGGGGAGTGGTGCCTGTTTCAGAGGGTTATTTTGATTTTGAAAGGACTTTGACCTTCACTATGGAAATTTCAGGAATCGCAATATGTCATCTACCCGAAATTATAAGCTTCTTGAGAAAGGAACTAATAGTCCTATCTATATATAAAAGGAATGTGATAAATGCATTTTTTATTCAGATTTGACAAATGTACTTTAAATTCTGTACATCATACAGAAGTGGGATTATTCATAACTGCTGCTCTGTTTTGCTTTGTGTCGTTTAACGTTTACGTTCAGTTTCTACCTCGATGTGGTGTTCCACTGTTATCTCCAACTCAGTGTGATGAAACCATTGAACTTTTGTGGAACCTTCCAGATTACCTGGTGCCCCTTTATTTTATGGGTAAGGAACCGACTTTCGGAGAAGTGTGGTAACTTCCCCAGCTAGTTGGAGGGACAAGCCAGAACCTTGAATTCTCACTTCCCTCAGTCCTTTTCTGCTGCCTCCTATTCTCTTCCCAATTTGTTCATCATCCCGAGTCCCTGTTTGTCCTCGTGGCAGCCTCATACTCTTGGGGTCTGAATGTTTGCACTCTGACCTTTGAGCACTCTCTTCTCTAATGTCATTATCACCACCCCCACCACAGCCTTGGTTGCACTCTTTTATCCAAAGCTATCAATTTCTATTAATTCTTTCTAAGGTAGCTTTGTACTTTGTACTGCCATTACAGGCCTCCTGGTGTCACTGCCACACTTCTTGTGTTATTCCAACCCTAAATCACCTCACACTCAAGTGCAAGCAGTAGTGGAAACATTTCAGGATTTCTTTTTTGCCATATGATTTTCCCAAAGATTCAATTTCCATTTAAAACCAAATATCTTGTAACTTGAAATAAAAATATTTTCTCTGGGCCCTTGAAGATACTCATTCAACTAGTTCGTGTGATGAAAAATATCTGCTAAGTATGTTAGTTTCTGCAGCCATTCTTGATCTTCAAAGCATTTGGCAAAATCTAGCCTACTATTTTCTTGAAGTGAACTTTCCCACAGTTCACTTTTCAGCTCAAACTTTCTATTAAGAACCAAAATCTATATTAGTTTCTCTTACTGTGTAGCAAATTACCCAGCACTTAGTGACTTAAAACCATAAGCATAAATTATCTTGCATAACCTCTGTAGGTCAAAATTTCAGGCACAGCTTGGCTTGGTGCTTCTGGCTCAGGTCTCATGAGGTTGCAGTCATCTGAAGGCTTGACTGGGGATGGAGGATCAGTTTCTGAGGTGGTTCACTTGTGCCTGGCAAGCTAACGTTCTCTATTGCCCAGAAGACTCAGTTCCTTGCCACATGGGCCTCTTTACAGCGTGCCTAAGCATTCTCATGACATGGCAGCTGGCTTCCTTGGAACAAATGGTCTCCTAAGCCATAAGATTTTATGTATGTGGCTGGAGATTTATGTAGTCTTTGTCTGGACTTTCACACAGTTTTTCAGACATTCTTGGGGCTGGCCCAGTGGAGTAGTGGTTAAGTTCACATGCTGCACTTCAGCAGGCCAGGGTTCATGGGTTTGGATCCTGGGCGCAGACATAGCACCGGTTGTCAGGCCATGGTGTGGTGGCATCCCACATGAAACAGAGGAAGATTGGCACAGATGTTAGCTCAGCGACAATCTTTCTCAAGCAAAAAGAGGAAGATTGGCAACAGATGTTAGCTCAGGGCCAATCTTCCTCACCAGAAACAACATTTTTTTTTTTCAAGATTGGCCCCAAGCTAACGTCTGTTGCCATTCTTCTTTTTTTTTTCCTTCTCCTCAAAGCCCCCAGTAAGTTGTAGGTCCTTCTGGTTGTCCTATGCGGGACACTGCCTCAGTGTGGCTTAATGAGCAGTGCCATGTCTGTGCCCAGGATCTAAATTGGCAAAACCCTGGGCTGCCAAAGCAGAGCGCGCAAACTTAACCACTCGGCCATGGGGCCAGCCCCCCAAAAAACATTCTTGAGGGAACTGTCCTTTAATAACTTTAGCCGTTTTTGCAGTGGCATCTAGAATTTTTTTCATTTCAGCTCCAAAAGTGTCCAACACCAGCACCTCTCTGGGAGGAAAGCAGTGAGTTGTGAATACACGAGGATATTCTTTTTTTTGAAAGTGAACCCTCTCATGGAGAAATGCTTAAATCATTAATGAGATACCATCAGTGCACATGCCAACCCAGTTCCTCCAAAATGTACCTTTTGTTTCCAATCTGAAGACAAAATAGTAAATGTCTCTTGGCCTTTGCTTGTTTGTTTGGGGCAGCATTTTATAGCAGAAAAAATGTCTTGAATTTTACCACAATATGCATATCTTACAAGTGCTACCATATGACATTTCTTGTTGAAATCTGTTGATCCATCAACAGAAGTTATTTTTTGGTTCATTACACAAAAATCTCTTTGGCATCATGTGACGTCATTAATTACAGCAATTTATCAAACTTTGACAGTGAAACCATTTTAGTTTCTCATATTATGTCTTAATCCTAGCATTTTAGTCTCTATAAATTTACGTACTGGAATTATGAGGTTCTTACAACTGTGAGGCTTTTTCTTTTTTTAGTCAAAAAGTTCTGCTACTTAATAACTTGCCTTCTGGACCTTTTTATAAGGTGAATTTTTTTTTTAACAAATTTTTTACTCTGGGATTCCAAAGGCCATTTAAAATTATTTGTTCCTCTGCTGTGATTTGTGATTGTGTCTTTTCGGTTTGCCAGAGCCATTGCTGCGTTTCTAAGTTGTGATTCTTTCTTGCTAACTTCTACCAGAATGACCTAGGCCTAGGGTTCTTTTCCGTCCCTACTTCATTTTCAGAAATCACCACGTTAGACTCTAAGTCACGTTTGTCAAACAGGTGCTAATAAAGTGTACAACAAGCAAGCTGAACAAGGAAATCACAACAGAAAAAGGAAATCTTTAAAATAAATTCACTGTAACCTGCGCGCTCCATGTTGGCGATATTTACAACAGAACAAAGCAGCAGGGAGGCGTCTCAGTCGCAGCACTTGCAGAGTCTTTCCTTAGAATTCGAATTTACCCCCTTGGTTTTCCATCCTATCAGGAAGGTGTGTTTGCGCTGGGTTGGCTATGTAAGGGGAGGCTGGGGGAGGATAGGAGATAGTTCAAGAGGGAGATGCTGATGGCATCAACCTATCATCCCTCCCTCAGTACAACTGAGCACTCACCAGTTATCAACAGCCTCCCCCGTCTCACATCAGAAACTGACCAAGGACTCAGTCAAATGACACAGTCATGCAGAGCACCGCCATATAGGTGAAGGACCTCTAGCAAAATTATTAACAGGGCTGCTTGACCACTATTCATCACTGCAATGCATGGAGAAGGAAACTTTTTTTTTTAAATTCCAGTATCTTCTGGAACCCCTAGCAACTACCTCTCGCAGAATACCTAATGGCATCTACAGAACCCCAGCTGAGAAATCTGCACTAGACTGTGGGCTCCTGAAGAGTGGGAGCTAAGGCTTAGATGTTTCAGTGTCCTAAGCGCTTAACACAGTGCCTGTAAAATCAAATTGATGCCCAATAAGTGTTTGTTGAACTGAACTGAACTCTTCTTTATAGTTCGAATTTTTGCCCATCCATTAAGATTCTGCTTGTCAACAGATGGCTATAGAATGATAGACAAAGATGTTATAAAAAAGATTGGGGAAAAAAGAGAAAAGGTACAAGTGTAGCCTAATTATAGGATCCAAAATCTAAGAAGGCATACATCCAACTGTGTTACTGAAAGGTTAGAAAATCTAATTAAGATACTTGGTAAGGAGTTGTTGTGAATGACAGAGAAGAGAAAGGGCCGAAAAACTTTATATTGAAACAAAATTGTAAAAGGACTTAGCCAAGTTGCCATTAAATTGGAAACAGTATGAACTCATGACTTACTTTTTAAACAAATTTTATTATTAAAATTTCAAACATAAAAGTTGAGAGAGCAGTATAATTAATCTCTATGTTCCAGTAATCCAGCTTCAACAATTACCAGCTTTTGCAAATCTTCTTTCATTTATCCTCTCATTATTATTTATATATATGTGTATTTTTTTTTTTTTGCTAGATTATTTTGTACTAAGACCCAGATAGCATTTCATCCATAAGTCTCCAGCGTAGGACTTTTTAAACATAAGCACAATACCATTATCACACTTAACAAAAGTGATAATTCCTTAGTATCAGTTAGTAATAGTCCATGTAGAATATTCCCAAATTATTTCAAAATGTTTTTTAACAGTTAATTTGATTAAGTGACGGTCCAAACCCTATCCATGCGTTACATTTGATTGATGTGTCTTTGAAGTCCTCTTTTATTCTTTATCAATTTCCTGTCCCTGTTTTTTTTCATGGCAGGTATTTGTTGAAGAAACTGAGAATTTTATCTTATAGAATTTCCCGTCATCTTGGTGTATAAATCATGTTTCTCTATCCTCTGTATTTCCTGTAAACTGCTGGTTGACTGTCAGTGAGATCTAGATTATGTTCAGGTTCTTTTTTTTTTTTTTTTTGCAGAAATACTTCCTGTAGCATCACATGAGGAAGCACATGACGTCTGGTTGTCTCTCTTCGGGTGATGTTCAGATCCATCAGTGTATCAGCTGATCCATCTGTTAGAAAGTTCCCACCAACTTGTCACCTGATGCCTTCAGCAGCTATTGGTGATCATCACCTGGAGTCATTCGTTCATAGGGGTTGCCGAATAGTGGTTTGCTAATTTTATCATTTCTCCAGCAATTACTAGCTGAAATAAAGAACTTTCCCTTATTGTTTCATCCTTTGTTATTATTGTCCTTTTTAATGCTTAAATTTTTTCATGTTTGGCTTGTGAGAGCCCCTTCAAGTTGAGTCCTATGTCTTTTAATGCCACTCAATAGCCCCTGATAGCATCCTTGCTTTCTGACACAAGGTGTCTCTCTGACTTATCTTACACATTTCTTGCCCCAGCACTCTCTCCAAGGAGCCCTTGTTTCTTTTAGTAGGAAATGGTGCGTAGAAAACACAATCTGGGCACTAAGGGGTGGTCATTGCTTCTGGATTATCATGACTTCTAGGCTTTGTCCGTGGACAGAGACAGGAGGTACATAATTTTTAGAAAGAAAAAATAAATCATGGTTCATACTAATATTTCCACTTCACAGTTGAGATCACAGAGTTTTGCTTCTTTGAATTTAAACTTATGTCTCTTCCCTGAAATTATGACATTAACATAATTACTTATTTCCCTGAGCCTATATACATATATGTGTGTGCATAAAATAGTTGTCAAATAAGTGTTAACATTGTTACTAACAGACTGCTGAATCCTACTTAAGATTTTGTTTGCATCAGTTTGCTGATATTTTATTTAGAATTTTTGCACCCATAATCATAATGAGGCTGGTCTTCATTTTTCTTTTTATTGTGCTGTGCCTCCTGGCTGTGTGGATCCTGACTGGAGCTCTGTGTGGATGACTGTGCAGGAGAGTGGTGGAGTGGGATGTGAGGCCTCCGGAGCCTGCCCATAGCTTGTGATTCAAGTGCAGAGCTTCCCTGAGCCCCATGAGGTTGTGTGAGCCTGGAATGCTGCTCTGCTCCTCCTGCCCGGGTCCACTCAAGAGGCGCTAGATAAGAACACGTGCTGCAGCCCCCTCTGTAGGCTTCAGCCTGGAGCAGATCCTGAGGTAAGAGCCCCAAGGATGGGGTACTAGCTCAACTGTTCAGCCCTTTATTTCATTGACTACCTGGCCCATCACTTCTCTCACATTCCACTTCTCTATTCATTTTGTGGTCTCCCTTGTTCTGGGTACCTTGTTGTCACCTGTATGAGTTTGACATTTCTTAAACTTCTTTAAGTTTTGCAGTTAATCTCTTCCTCTCTATTGTATATCTTCCAGCAATTCTTCACTGTTTATAGGCTGCTGGTGGAATCCCTCTTCATTCTTCAATGGTCCAATGTAATTATTTTTATTTATTTATTTATTTTTAAGATTTTATTTTTCCTTTTTGTCCCCAAAGCCCCCCAGTACATAGCTGTGTATTTTTAGTTGTGGGTCCTTCTAGTTGTGGCATGTGGGATGCCACCTCAGCATGGCTTGACGAGCGGTGCCATGTCCATGCCCTGGATTCCAACCGGCGAAACCCTGGGCCGCCAAAGTGGAGCGCACAAACCTAACCACTCGGCCATGGGGCTGGCCCCTAATTATTTTTATATTTATTCTCACTGAGATGGGAGGGAAGAGATATAAAGTGTATATTGTGAGGCATCCACCACATTTTCTTTTTGTTAATTGATGACCAATAAGAAAATCATTTTCTTATATTGATTTTGTATCTAGTTGCTTTAATAAACTTTGACATTAGGTCTAATAGTTTTTGAATTTTTTTATCTAAGTAGACAATCATTTCATCTGCAAATAATGGCACTTTTGTCTCTTTCGCTCCAATATTTATCATTTTTTATGTTTATTGCCTCTGATAATAACAATATTGGAATATGGCATCCTTGATTTTATTCCAGACTCTAATTGTTTGCTTCTAGTATTTCACCATTGTATATTCTATGGAAATAATTCTAGGAAATAGATTCAAGGAATATTCATGGAATATGGATTCAGGAAGATTCATGGAAGTAATTCAAGGAAATAATTCTATTTTCCTTGAAATTTTCATCCAGATCTTCAGATTATTTGATAAGTTGCATGTGATTTTTATCACCAAACGTTCTAAGTGACAAGCCACCAAACTGACTCTGGCTAACTTTGGTAAAAGAAAATTCATTTGAGAGATAATAGGATGATCACAGTATTGACAGGAGGCTAGGAAACTTGGCTTAAGAATTGAGGATTCTCAAGAAGGCCAAAAGGAATCACAGGAAGCTTATCTTATGGCTGAAACTGTCTGACCAGCACGCTGCTGCTGCTGCTGCAGTAACTAATTCCCAGCTGTCTCCTCTGTTCTCTTATCACTTAACTCAAGACTCAGACACCAGCGAGACTCTTCCATCAGCCTCTGGGCTACAGAAGGGAATGGAAAGAGCCTGGATCTGGATTTCTCAACCTCCATTTTGGAAGGCGGGTGTCTGGAATTACTCTCCCACCAAAACAACCCATAATAGAAGGAAGATAATTCCACAAGGAAAATCAGGAGCCTGCTGTGAAGGATAATGGATGTTGGCAGCCCCCTAAAAATGTCCGCTTCAATAGCTTTCCTCTAAAGTTGTTTTACTCTCTTTTTATTTCTCAAAATGACTTGTTGTTTTATTAAGTCTACTACTTTTTTACTTTCTGATTTATTTACTATTGTTTATGTCCTTGTTATTTCCAATCACTTTTGATTTTTTAATTTTTTTAATAGTACCCTGAGTTTCATGCTTAGTGCATTTTTTTCAGTGCTTTTTCTGTTGTAAAATTTTTAATGTAATTTGCATATGTAAATGTCTTTTTTGTTGTTATTTTCTTCTATTCTTTTTAAGCTTAGAGATTCCACCCCTTATGTAAGCTTTAATATTTATTCTAGTCAAATGTCTTTTAGAGATAAGAACTTTGATGCTAGCTTTGGCAATATTATAAAGTGTGTCAATAAGAATTTGGCCAGGAAGACTAAAACCACTATAAGTGTTTTAAGCAGAAAGGAAGATCAGAAACAGTTTGCATTCACATGAGATGAGCAACAACATACATTTACAGCTTTTCCTTCAGTCTTATCTCCCATCTTCTGTCATAATGAAGTCTGAAGAGATCTGGATCGTCTGGACTTCCTGTAAAACATCACATTGTTCCATTACATTGATGGCATTACCCTGATGAGAGCAGGTAAGCAAGAGGTGGCTAGCATGCTGAACGCCTTCATCAGACACACATGCTCTAGAGGCCAGGAGATGAGGTCTGACGTATCAGTAACATTTTTAGGAATTAGTGCTCAGGAACCTGCCAGGACATCTTCTCTAAAGTAAAAGACAAATTATTTCACCTTGCACTTCCTTTCACAAAGAAGGAAGCACAAAACCTAGCGAGCCTTTTTGTGAATATTCTCTTTTGAGAATATTTGCTTTTGGGACAAATATTCCCCACTGAGGAATACTGCTCTAGCTGCAGAGCAGGAGAGTTCTGCAGTGATCCAGACCCTTTGGTGTTGGAGTTGTCAGTGGTAGAAAAAACATTGCGTAGTGTTTGAGGAAGACGCGGGGGAGAACTACAGTGCAGGAGCCTGGGCTTCTGGAGCAAGGCCGTGCCATCTGCAGCAGAGAATTATACTCTTTTTGAGAGAAAACTAGTGCACTGCTGGACCCTGGTAAATGTGGAGTAACTGAACATGGGATACTATGTCACCATGTGGCCAGAAATGCCCATTATGAGCTGGGTCCTAACAGACCCAGGAAGCATAATGTTGAGCAGGCCTAGCAAAAATGTAAGATGGAAGTGTTACATCCAGAACCGAATACACATAGGACCAGAGGGCACCAGCAAAGTGCATGAGCAGGCAGCCCGGATTTCCCCTCCCGCACAAATCCAAACTGTTGCACCCATGCGCTCCCTCAGCTCACACCTGTGGCTCTATGGGGATCTGGTATGACCAGCTGAAGGAAAAGACAAAAGCGTTTGTCTGGTTCACAGATGGGTTAGATCAGTATGTAGGTGCAAGCTGAAAACAGACAGTAGCTGCATTACAGCCACACTGAGGAGTGGTTTTGAAAGACAGTAGTGAGGGAAAGTCTTCCCAATGGGCAGAGCTTCAGGTAGTACACCTGGCCGTTCACTTTGTGTGGAAAAATAACTGACCTGAGGTTAGACTACGGAATCACAGGAAACAGTGGCCATCTTTTTTCCTAGAATGAAAATACTGAAAGACTAAGAACAAGGAGGTCTGGGGTAGAAACATGTGGATGTACGTAGAGGAATAGGGATGAAGTGTAAAAATCTTTGTATCACATGTTAACACTCACCAGAGAACATCCACCAGAGAAAAGACACTAAATAGCCACCAAAATGACTCAGCCAATTGATATCAGCCAGTCTCAGTCATCAGCCACCCCAGTGCTAGCACGGTGAGCACAAGAATAAAGTGGCTGTGGTAGCAGAGATGGAGGCTACCCATGAGGCCAATAGCATGGACCCCCAAGGTTTACTTAGCTATTGCCATCAACAAATGCAAAATCTGACAGCAACAGAGACCAATGCTGAGGCTCCAAGGTGGCACAATTTAAGAATACCAACTAGTCACTTGGTGGCAAATTGATACATTTGGTCCTTTCGATCTTAAAAGGGCCAGTGGTATATTCTTGCAGCAATCAACATATATTCCAGGTAAGGATGTACTTTTCCTGCCTGCAGAGTCCCAGCTAGGATTATGATCCAAAGGATTACAGAGTATTTAATCCCTTAACAGGGGATCCCATATAACATCTTGCCAAAGTTCCACTTTATAGCAAAGGAGATGTGAAAATGCCATCACTGGTCATATCACGTACTGCATCACTCAGAGGCTGGCCACCTTATAAAGCATTGGAGCAGCCTGCTGAATGCAGAGCTGAGGTGCTACTTAAAGGCAATACTCTGTGAGGAGTGGGTGCTATTGTCCAAGAAGCAGCATGTGAATTGAATCAAAGACCTTCATGTAGCATTGTATCCCGAAGAGAGAGAAGACCCAGGTGTGGAAGCCAAGGATGGAGCAGGAATGACCACACTTACTGTCAGCCCCAGTGACCATCTGGGGGTTTTGTGCTTCCTGTCCCCACAACCGCGGACTCTGCAGGGTTAGAGGTCTTATTCCTCAAAGAAAGCACACTTGTGCCAGGAGGCACAGCAAGAATCCCACTGAATTATAGGCTAGATCTTCTGCCTGCTGCATATGGGGGTCCTAGTGTCTAGGGACCAGCAGGGAAAAAGAGGAGTCACCATCTTGACTGACCCGGATCATTCAGAGGAAATCGGGCTGCTGTTGTACAATGAGGGCAGGGAGGAATGCGAATGGAATGGAATCACAGGAGCCACTTGGTGCCTCTTGTGACGGTAAAGGGATTGAAACCAAGTGTGGTCTGAGAAGGGAATGGTAACCCAGGACTCAGACCACTCCTGGAGAGGTTGTGGGTCACGCCATCAGGTGAGACACCGAGGCCAGCAGAGGCGGGGGCTCAGGGTGGAGGGGATGTAAAGTGGATAGGCAGGAGGCAGAGGATGAGTACCACCTGCAGCCCCAAGAACAACCGCAAGGGCACTACCACCACCTTCCTCTTCTAAATTTTTCTCAGGAAGAGAGGCCCACGCAATTTTGAAGAAGCCGCTCTTGAAGCGTATATGGAAAGTAGATCTAAAACGTGCAAATGGTGGACCCTGAAAGACAGGGAGGTGAGTCTCCCAGATCCCCCTTCAAGGAAGGTCTTGCTGCCCAGCTGTGAAGAGCGTGGTCAGCAGACACTTCCTTCTGACCACAACTTTGTCAGATCCTTCAGGGTCTGCCTCAGCTACAGAGAGCTGCCTCACCTGAGGCCATGCCTTTCCTGGGCAACCCACACCAGGAGCAAGGCAGGATTTAATGGTCCAGCCATTTCTGCCTGACCCTGTGACAGGCCACACTCACTCCAGAGCCCCCAGGAGCTGGCCAGAACTTTGTCAAACCTGCATTGCAGTCCAATTTCTCCTTCTGCTCACTCCGACTTCTCCTCCCTTCCATTCACATGAGTCGATTCCTAATAAGTGTCTTGCACCCCAAATTCTGTCTCGTGTCTGCTTCAGGAGAACCAAACCGTGACCGCATTTCTGCTATCACAAATATAAATGAATCCTGCGCTAGAGTTGGTGCTTGGGCAAGAATCCTTGTTTTGAAAAGTTTTCTCTGCTCAGGGAGTGTAATTGGATCACAGCAGAGCCTGTGCATAGTGAAGAAACTGTGGGGTTGAGGATTTTTCATGTGATCAGCATAGCCTTCAATGTGATGTACTTTTCTTCTTCCCATCTCCTAGTCTTCACCCTTAAGGAAAAATATGATAATTTTATTTTACAAAAAAACAGAAGAAATTTTCTTCCAGCGTAGTTTCTGCCTTCCCCCGAAAACAGAATAGAGGCATTGTTCAGTAACAAGGTGGGGAAATCGTTCTCCTCGGCAGGGAACGCAGTCCCCATTGGTTGCCTTCCTAAGCTATTTACTGGGGAGGACTGTTTTTGGTTTCAGTTACGGTAAAACTCTGGATTTTAGCCAAATTCTCTACGAGTTCAAAAGTACAACACCCTTTAGAAAACTCTCACTTTTTAAATATTTTTTCAGAGGTTAAACATTAAATTTCAAAAGAATATCTGGGGTGGAGGAGAGTCCCCAGTAGAGACGCAGGCCCTGAGTGTCTCCAGCATGAAGCTTATTCTGTTGCTTTTGAGCTTCTCCCTAAGTTTTGGCAAGGTAAGTAATTCAATATTTATGCAAACTTTTAAGTAGATATTTTAAATATTGTAAAAATATAGAAAAAATCTTAAAGATATTATTTTGACTTAAAGATTACGTAGTTCAGTTACCAACAATGGCAGGATATAATCAGTAACAAAGATTTTTCTGTTAGTATCCTGATGAAAGAGCTTTAAGAAACTGATTTTTTCATGTGTTCTTATCTGTGCATTGAGCTGAATGAGAATTTTACTAATACAGATCTGTAATTTACAGTAATCATGTTAAGTCAAACATTTACCAAGCTCCTTCTACATTCGAGGTACAGCGCTGGGCAAATGGCAAGACTGATTTCTTCCTTCAGTAGCCTCTGGGTACAGTTATAGAAAGATGATATAAATATGCCAATGAGGAAATAATGAGCAAGATTTAAATAACGTTTGAAAACACAAGACAAAGAACTGTTACAAGACAGTATATATTTAACTGCCAAAAAGTGGTACAAATATCTTGTGCCAAGGGACTTTAAGGAGAGAGAAATCCCTTCTTGCTGGGAGGTCAGGAAGAGTTTATGATCCCAGTGGGATTTGAGCTAGCCCTATAATTCTGGCTTCTATTTGATCAGTGGAAAGAAAGAGGAACTGATTTCCAGCCTTTCCAGCCTGGAAAAGCAGCAAGTGCTATGGCAGAAAAAGAGCAAAGCCCAAGGCTCCCACAGGTGAATAAGTCCATTTGATCAGAGTGGAGACGTTGTGGGCAAACCAGGGAATTAAAACTGAAAGGACAGATTGTAGCCAGATTGGAAGGTCGTCTATTAAGGTTAGAAATGTTTAAGACATCTCAGATATTTATTGATGATTGCATGCTTTTGTGATCAAAGTGTTTTGAAACAATTCCAAAAACTGTTTTGTTTAATGCCAGTTTATAGAAGCAAATGTTTAAAGAAAACTCCCTAAGAAATCAGAATTACATACTTTAACTTTCTTGCAACTTTTAACATATATATGCAATGTTTATATTAGAGAACAAATGGAAATAAACTAAGTGCTCACTGATAAGAAACTGATTAAATTGTTGTATGTCCATAAATGAGCTATCATGTAGCCATTAAAATGATGTATTCCATATTTATTGAAATAAGGCTCTTACTAAAATCTTATTTTTGTTAAAGAAAAAAATACACACATAAATATATCTGTGCACATGCACACGTGCACACATACACATAAATACACACATATAGCGGTTTATATAAATGGCAATTTAAAAGTTCTTGAAGGGTATATATCAAATAGATAAGAGCTGGTATCTCTGGGTAGTGAGATTACTGGTGATTTTTATTTTCTGTTTTATATATTTATGAATTTTCCAATGTCAGAAATTCTCTGCTTTATTCATTTTTCTTGTTTAAATACCAAATCAAAGTGTTACTTTATAATAAGGAAAAATTGTTTTTTGAAAAATAACCCATTTCAGCCACATTTTCAATTCCTGGAACAAAAACAGAATAAAAAAACAAAACTGAAAATAGTTTTCACTTACAGAAAAGAGTCCCTTTCTTTTACTGAACAATCATCTAGCAATAAAGTTGTCTTCATTCCTTTAAGAAACAGAATTGAGAAGAGTTAATGTCATATTTTTAAAAATTTCAGAACTTCTTAAAATATTGGTTTATAAAAGAAAAATGGAATTGCTTTATCCCACTTGCTGAGAATAACCATTTTTAAATGGAGGTTACCATAAAGACAACATAAAAGTGCTCAAAGAAGTTTTAAAATGTATCTCCATTTTCAAAATGAAATAAAATGTGTACAGCTGGGAGAAATTTTTGATATTTTGAAAGCTGGGGGCAGATTTCTTTCCATGAATATAAAGCCCCACTCCCTTTTTATATCAAAACATTTTGATGAACTGATTTGGAGGTGGCTTATGTCAATGACAGGGTGGATTGGCAGTGGGATAGACTTGAGTTGTTCTGAATAGTGAAATGAGAATTCCGGTTTGACTGAACCTGCCTGGACAAAGTGGGGGACTCAGAAGGAAGGGAGAGAAACCCAGAGCACAGAGGGAGCGGCTGCCATCTTGACAACCAAGGGATCTCAAACACGGAAGCCAGATGTTTTGGTCACTGTAGTCATCTACTATGATAGTACCGTGCTGGGACATAAGCCCTGACTGGAACCTCACATTTTTATCTTACCCGAAAAGTTCATGACACACCTTGGTTTATGTGGGTAGTATTTTGGAGAGAAAAAACTAGGGTGAAGTTTAGCAGAGTGACAAGATGCTGGAGAGAGAATGTGCACAGGAGGAACATGCAGCACAGAGAGTCATATCAGCGAAAATGGCAGACCCAAACCCTTGTCCCCCGACAGAAAAATAGAATCAAGCAGACTGTCAGAACCAACTTTATGAGAACCCTGATTAACAGTCAAAGGCCTACAGCACTCCCCCCCCTCCAGTGAATGCTGAGTGAAGCAAAAGCAACTTAAAAATGGTGGGAAAACTTCGTGGCATTTCTACTTGCCCTTGCCCCATCCTGTCCCCAGCTTAGTAGCCGTCTTGAAGATGGCAAGCCACGTTCCCAGTGTGGAACTCTAGAAGGAGAAGAGCAGACTTTACTGAAAAAGAACCGTGTTTGTCTGTTCTAAGCTGCGTGGCGACTACTTGGGAGACTGCCACGATGTGCTTGTCTTTGTTTCGTCCAGCTCAGGACTCACACAGAGTGGGACGGCAGCTGGCATGCCTCCAAGACACTGCAAGGCAAACAACCCACAGCCACCTGGGACAAAAGATTATAACTGAGACATATAATAGAATGCCAAAGCTTGGGAACAAGAGTTAAGGAAAGCTTCTGTGTGAAATTAGTGTCTTCAAAAGCCCTGTGTATACTAAGGAACTTAGAAAGCAACACATTTGCCCAGGGCAGGATTCACACTCAGAAAAGACCTGAGAAGACCCTAAGCTTACACCCCTAGTATAAGCATGAAGTGAAGGCTAAGGCAGAATTGTAAACGGCCTGACTAAGCGTCAAAGGAGTGCCCTGCACAGAGCCTATTTCCAAAGACCAGGAGAGGTTTGCTCTTGCTGATTTCAGGGGTTTCTTTTCTTACTCTTTTTTCCTTTTTCTTTTCTTTTTCCTTTCCTTTCTCCCTTCCTTCCTTTCTTCTTTCTTTCTCTTTTATTTTCCTCTCTCCCCTTCCTTTCTCTTTCCTTTTCTCTTTCTCTTGCTCACATTCTCTCTCTCTGGCTGCTTATGTTCAAGGAAATTTTTGTCTAAACACTAGCTGAATACAAGGTAAAAGAAAAGAGACTTAAGAGACCACACAGGACAAAAAACAAACTGCACAAAAACAGTTTAGAAAAGTTACTAAACAAACACCTACAGTCTACAGCAAGCAAGAAAAGCAAACCCTAAGGAGAAGGAAGAAGATAACTTCAAGAGTTCCTACATTATAATATTCAAAATGAGCGATCTTCAACACAAAAGTATGAAGTATGCAATGAAAGAAGAAAATATGGCACATTCACAGGAGAAATTAACAGAAATGGTCCCTGAAGAAGAACAGACCTTGAACTTGCTAGACGAAGACTCTAAATCAACTATCTCAAATATGCTCAAAGAGCTAAAGGAAATCAGGAGGATGATGTATAAATAAATAGAGACTATCAATAAAGAGATAGAAATTATAAAGGAATCAGAAATTCTGGAGATGAAAAGTATAATATTGGAAATGAAAAACTCACTAGAGAGTTTTAACAGCAAATTTGAGCAGGTAGAAGAGTAAATGAACTTGAAGATTGGTTGATTAAATTATCCAGTCCCCAGAGCAGAGAGAAAAAAGAATGAAGAAAAATTAACAGAGCCTAAGAGACCTGTGGGACACCATCAAGAATACCAATATATACATAATGAAAATCTCAGAAGGAGAAGAGAGAAAGTGTCAGAGAGAATATTTGAAGAAATCATAGACATAAACTTCCAAAAAAATTGATAAAAGATATGAATCTACAGATTCAGGAAGTTTACCAGCCCTCAGGAAGATAATGCAAAGAAATTCATACCAAGACACGTTATAATGAAACTGTTCAAAGCCAAGGGCCAGAACAGAAAATCTTGAAAACAGCAAGAGAAAAACAACTCATCATGGACAAGGGATTCTCAATAAGATTAGCAGAATCTTTCTCATGAGAAACCGTGGAGGCCAGAAGAGAGTGGGATGATATTTTTGAAGTACTGAAAGAAAAGAACTGTCAACCAAGAATTCTATATCTGGCAAAGCTATCCTTTGAAAATGAAGGTGAAATTAAGACGTTCTCAGATAAACCAAAGCTGATGGTGTTAGTTGCTAGGAGAACTGCCCTACAAGAAATGCACTACAAAAAGGAGTCCTTCAGGTTGAACAAAAGGACACTAGACAGTAACTTGAAGCCATATGAAAAAATAAATAACTCCAGTAAAGGTAACTACATAGGTAAATACAAAAGCCAATGTTATTTTATTTTTGGTTTGTAACTCCTCTTTTTATTTCCTACATGACCTGAGAGACAAATGTATAAACATAATCATAAGTCTGGTAACAGTAACACAATGTATAAAGATGTAATGGATGATAATAACATAAAACAGGGGATGGAACCATACAGGAGTAGACTTCTTATATGCTCTTGAAACTAAGTTGGTATCAATTAAAACTAGATTGCTATAAATTTAAGATGTTAAGTTTAATCCCCATGGTAACCACAAAATACCTAAGAAATATACAAAAAGGAAATAAGAAGAGAATCAAAACAGTTCACTACAAAAAAATCAACTGAACATAAAAAAAGGCAGTAATGGAAGAAATAAAGAACAAAAAAAAGTGTAAGACATACATAAAACAGGTAGCAAAATGACAGAAGTAAGGCCTTCCTTATCAGCAATTAATTTAAACATAAATAGATTCAATTCTTCAATACATAGGCACAGATTGACAGAATTGATTTTTAAAAACCCCAGGATCCAACTATATGTTGTCTATAAGAGACTCACTTTAGATCCAGACAAAAGCAGGTTGACAGTGAAGGATAGAGAACAATATTCCAAGAAAATATAACTAAAAGAGCTGGAATGGCCACACTAATGTCAGACAAAATTGACCTTAATTGTCTCTTGTTACAAGAGACAAGGACATTAGATGTTGATAAAAGAGTCCATTCATTAAAAATATATAATAATTGTTAATATATACACAACAAACAATAGAGCCCAAAACACATGAAACAAATATTGACATAAACTGAAGGAAGGAAGAGACAATTCTCCAATAATAGTTGGAGACTTCAATACCCCACTTTCCATAATGGATAGAAAATCTAGGCGGAAGATTAATAAGAGAATAGAGGACTTTAACAGCACTATAAGGCAGCCTGAGCTAACAACTAGACATATGTAGAGCACGCCACCCAACAACAGCACAATACACACTTTTCTCAAGTCGCATGAAACATTCTCCAGGATAGACCATACATTAGGCCACAAAACATGTCTCAATAAATTAAAAAATATTGAAATCATATGAAGTAGCTTCTCTAATGACAACAGAATAAAGCTAGAAATCAGTAACAGAAGGAAAACTATAAAATACACAAATATGTGGAAATTAAACAATATACACTCTTTATTTATTTATTTTTTGGTGAGAAAGATTTGCCCTGAGCTAACATCTGTCTCAATCTTCCTCCATTTTTTGTATGTGGGATGCCTCCACAGCATGGCTGGTGAGTGAAGTAGGTCCATGCCCAGGATCCAAACTCACAAACCCGGGCCACCAAAGCAGTGGAGTGTGTGGAACTTTAACCTTGGCCGCAGGGCCAGCCCCTTAATAATATACTCTTAAACAACCAATGGTCAAAGAAGAAATCACAAGAGAAATTAGAAAATACTTAAAGATGAACAAAAACAAAAATACAACATACCCAAACATATAGGATGTGGCAAAAGCAGTGCTCAGAGGGAAATTTATAGCAGTAAATGCCTACATTAAAGAAGAACAAAGATCTCAAATCAATAACCTACTTTTACACCTTAAAGAACTAGAAAAAGAAAAGCAAACTAAATCCAAAGCTAGGAGAAGGAAGGAAATAATAAAGACTACAATAGAGAGATAAAATAAAGAATAGTAAGAGAAAAGAAAGAATCAAGCCAAAAGTTGGTTCTTTGAAAAGATCAACCAAATTGACAAACCTGAGCTAGACTTACAAAGAAAAAAAAGAGAGAAGATGCAAATAAATAAAATCAAAAAGTGGAGACATTGCTACTGAGCTTACAGAAATCAAAAGAATGATAAGAGAATGCTATGAACAATTACATGCCAGCAAATTAGATAACTTAGATGAAAGGACAAATTCTTAGAAACATAAATTACCAAAACTGACTCAAGAAGAAATAGAAAATCTGAGCAGACATAAAACAAGAGATTGAATCAGTTTTAGAAATAACTTCCATCAAAGAAATGTCCAAACCAGATGACTTCACTGTTGAATTCTACCAAACATTTAAAGAATTAACACCAATCCTTCTCAAACTCTTCCAAAAAAATGAAAAGGAGGGAATACTTCCCAAGTCATTCTAAGAGGCCAATGTTACTCTGATATCAAAGTCAGACAAAGATATCACAAGAAGAGTTACAAAGTAGAGATAAAGGCTACCTTCCCTGCCCCTCCTACCCCCACATCAAAAATTCCCACAGATTTCTAGTATTCTTCATTCCTTTGTGTAGATCCAGATTTCCATCTAGGATAACTTTCCTTCTTCTTGAAGGACTTTCTTTCTTTTTCTTTTTGACATTTCTTGTAGTACAGATATGCTGGTGATTAATACTTCTTGTATGTCTAAAAAGGTGGTTATTTTGCCTTAAATTTTGAATGATATTTTTGCTGAGTATAAAATTATAGGTTGACAGAGGTTTTTCCAGGATTTTAAACATGTTGCTCCACTGTCTTCTCACCTGCGTTATTGATGATAACTCTGCTGTCACCCTTACCTTTGTTCCTTCACATATGTGTCTTTTTTTCTTTAGCCGTTTTGAGGATTTTTCTATCACTGGCATTTGAGAAATTTGAGTGCGGAGCTTCCTTCATGTGTCTTCTGCTTGAAGTTCATTCAGTTGTTTGGTCTGTGGATTTATAGTTTTCATCAAAGTTGGAAAAATTTCAGCCATTATTTCTTGAAATATATTTTTTGTTCCCATCTCACTCTCCTCTCCTTTGGGACTCCAATTACATGCATACTACACCACTTGAACTTGTCCCACAGCTCACTTAGACCCTGTGCTTTTTTAAAAATCCTGTTACTTCCATGTTTCATTCTGGGTGGTTTCTGTTGATAAATCTTTGGGTTTGCTAATCTTTTCTTCTGCAGGAAGACATTTTCCAGTCTGTGTGGTGAGAATAAGCACTATTCATGACCTCGTTTGAGTGTGGGCCCTATTACCTTGAGTTCTTTTGGGTGGTTCTTTCTCAGACGCCAGTAGTTTCTTCACACCCAGGTGCTGATAAATACACAGCTTAGCACTCAAAGGGGATCTGTTCTAGCTCCAAAGTTCTGTCTCTGTGCCACTCACTTCTTCCCAGTGCTTCATTCTGCGAGCTACTGCTGCCTTGATCTCCCCAGACTCCCAGCTCTGTCTCCTCAACTCAGGGATTCCCCTCTCTGCGCCACCATCTGGAAACTCTCTAGGCAATCAGATGGAACAACTGGAGGGCGATCCTCATTTGTTTCTCAATGGAACGCTACCCTTCATTGCCTGATGTCCAGTGTCCTGAAAATCATTGTTTTCTGTATGTTGTCCATTTCTTGATTGTTTTAGGCTGCAGGGTATATCTGGTATCTATTACTCTGTCTTGACTGGAAACAGAAGAATTCCCATTTAATTTAGATTAACTTTAATTTAAATAACCACATTTTATTAGTGGCTATTGTATTAGCACAGTTAACAGCTGCTGAGATTTTTTGAGGTTGAGTTTTTAAAATACAAATGTAAACTTCAAATGGGTACTTTTTTTTTTGCTTATCCTTTAATAGACATTGCATTATAGATGGAAGTTAATTCTGTGAACTCTCAGTTCAGCCCCAATACAGGCAGTCTCATATACATTATGCATTAGACTTGTTCAAACTCACTTCAGGTAAGTTTCTGTCATCAAACTCTGTGTTATTACATTTTCCTGAATTTAAATAGATTCAAAATAAGCAATGTTATCACAATGACTATAAGGAAGAAGAAACAAAAGTTGAGTTTTTCAGTTTTTTCATTCTAATGGCCATTTGGAATTTTTGTACAATATAAAACAGTAAAACAGTGCAGACTGAAAGGTGTAATATTTTTGTTTGTTAAGTACAAACAGTAGTTTATACAGGAAATAATTTACTGAATTTGAATAATATTTATAAAAGGAAATTTATTCTTTTTATGTATTTAATTGTTGTTAAACTAATATTATTATTCATTACTGCAACAGACCTCTATACAGGTATAATTTTTCCTTTTTCATTAAATACATCAGTGTAATTAAAAATATTTATGTATTGGTTTTTTCCTTACTTGTACTGTACTATGTATTTTACTTTTTTATTTTTTACAAGCATGATTTTATATATATATACATATATATGAATTTCAATAAAAGAAAATGTTTGCTGTTTACATTTTTCTGCATAATTTATTATTCATTTCTTTCACGATTTTTACTGGAGATAATTTTGTTGTATGGGAAGGTGTTTAAAAAGTATCTGCTCTGTGTGACAAATATACTAGGCTTGCCATTTGTCAATAAACAAACAACTTTTTGCAGCTCATATTCCAGACAAAGTGCTCATTTCTTTAACACATAGACTTCCTACAAAAACGAGGAAAAAAATCCAGTATATATCAGCAAAAGATATGGTTAGTATTAGGAGAAAGAAATAAAAATCTCTCTTAAAGTTTAAGCATATTGAAAGATATTCAACCTCACTTATTGGGGGAAAAATGCAAATAAAACTGCTCCGAAAACATTTTTACATATCAAATTGGCAAAGATAAAAAAGTTTAATAAGGTGTATGTTCTGTGGTCAAGAGTATGGAAAGTAGACACTGTTATATGTTGCTGATGGGAATGCAAATTAAAACAACCTCTATAGAGAGAAATTAGGCAATATCTTTCCACATTAAAGCTGCTCATTCCTTTGCTCCTGCAATTTCGCTCCCAATACAGACAGATGTACTTAGCATACATGGAAAATGATGTGTATTATATAAAGAGATTTGTTACAACGTTGTTCATGATAACAAAACATTGGAAACAATATAAATGCGCTTTGGGGTCTAGTTACAGGGGCACAGGTTGCAAATTGCCCTGGTGTTGGGGGGCAGTCAGAGAGTAAAATATGGGCTCACATATACAAAGCTGATCTCTGGAAAGATTCACAAAGAACTATTAAGTGGTTGACTATGGTGGGGGGGTGTGGGGCCTGGGTAGGCTGAATGGATAAGGGAAAGGAGGAAATATAATTTTTACAGGCACCTCTTTGAACCTGTTTTAACATTTTTGTTTCCTATTTTTAGAGAATCATTTAAAAATGAAATAAAAACAAAATTCCAGCCATCTTATATTTATTATTAAAAAAACAAGACCAAGAAACTAGGCCAATAATTTTTTTTTAATCTCTGAGGCAAAAATAATGGAATCGAGAGGCCAGCCCAGTGGTGTAATGGTTAAGTTAGTGCGCTCCGCTTTGGCAGCCTGGGGTTTGTGGGTTCAGATCCCAACCATGGACGTACACACTACTCATTAAGCCAGATTGTGGCAATGTCCCACATATAAAATAGAGGAAGATTGACACAGATGTTAGCTCAGGGCCAGTCTTCTCACCAGAAAAAAAATAATAATGGAATTGATCCCAAAACAAAATTCCCAGTTTTTTAAAGAGAACAAGGTACAAGAGCCCCTCTTACCTGCACACACCAGACAACTATTTTCCCACCATTTCCAACAGTAACATGCTGGCCCTGGGAAAAGAGAGATATTTATTTAAAAAATAAAAACAAACAACAAAGACAGAAATAACAAAAGTCTTTATCAAACTTTCTATGTGACTTGGAAAAATGCATCATTAGGGATTAATAGAGAAACATTCTCTATTTTTTTAAAAATCTGAATGGCTACTGGTTGAGGGGCTGGTTGTTGGGATGTTGGGGGCATAGCTTTATATTAGAAAAAGGTATGATACAAGATGGGCAGATGGAAGGAGAGGAAAAAATTGGAGAAAAAAAATTGCTAGTGAAAACTACGACAGGAAGGAACTGAGCCATAGCGTGTCTAAATGGAAAGGCTTCTGATATGGTTGTTAACTTTCAGGATATGAGTTATTTATTCACATCTAAAAGAGAGACAAAACTTCATATTGTTTACTCTTTTTGAAGCTTTTCCGTTTTTTTCTCAATGTTTTCCAGGAAAATCATGATTGTACCAGTTGGTTAATGCCATAATAATGCAATCACCACAAAATCTCGGTGGTGTACAACTTTACTTAGTGTATGAGTCTGCAGGTTGGCTGGGGATCAGCTGATCTAAGCTGGGATCTGCCGGAGCCGTTCTTCTCTGCCAACCTGGCCATGTTCCTATAGCTATAGCAGAGTAGCAAAGGGACAAACCCAGGTGTACAAGTACTTTCCAAGCATTTCTTATGTCACATCTGCTAACTTCCTGTTGACCAAAGCAAGTCACATGGCCAGGCCCAGAGTTTAGAGGTGGGGAAATGTACCCTGCCCCTATGAGAGGCACAGCAAAGGACTGGGATGAGGGGAGAGTAGAAGAATTGGGGCCATATGCAATCTACCACAGTCATCATCATGTTAGTGTTTGTACAGGATCTTAAATGTCTATGTGTGCTTTCCCACATATTTTTCATTTGATCCTCACGATAGCTTTGTGAGCATATTATTTTTCTTTTCCACCTTTTATAGAAGAGGAAACAGAATCAGAAAGGTAAAATCACTTACCCAAGATCACATAGCTAGTCATCAGTAGAAGGGGAACTTTCTATTTTTTTACAAAAAAGCAGTAAAAAGAGAAAGTGATGGACTTTTCCTGGCTTTGGTCGTAGTTAATCATTCTTTTTCCTTTATTTATAGATTGAAGGTGAAAAGCAAATGAGAGGAAACGTGCTGAAGAAACCACAGGTAAAGCTGTGTTGCTGTCTGCTGGGGTTGAAGAGGAGATTGTTTTCTTTCTTTGTTTTCTAATGACCAATCATTGCTCTAAAATGCTTCATTGTAGTCCTGCCTAGAACAAAAAGACAAAGTTCACATGAAAATAATTGCTATATCATTAAATATTATTATTTTTTTGGAGCATGCTCGGCTGCTTTGATTCTGTGACATCTCTACAGCACGTGTTCCCATGGTCACCATGACAGGGAAAGAGAATGCTGGGTCGTTGAGCACTGGCAGTTAAACGCCTCTACCTGAAACCAATATATGTTACTTCAGCTTGTATTTCATTGGCCAAAGCAAGTCCCCACCATGTCCAACCTCAAAAAGGAAATGCAGTCTTCCCATTTACCTTGAAGTAGAGTAAAATAAGATTTTAGTAAACAGTGTTAATGTTTACCACAAAGATAAACATTAAAAAGTACTTAGATCCACCACCCCATCTTATACCAGCAAGTCCACACATAATAGTTGTTATTTTAGTTTCTGTTATTTTATATTATTTATTTGTTTTCATTTCTGTTATTGTGGGAGGAAAGGAAGTGACAAAGTCAATATAATTTCAGGTGATGGTTTAAATAATTTTGATTATTAATCTTAATAGCATCTACAAATTTTGGAAAGATGGGCGTACATAAATGTATGAGGCATAGTCTATATTCTGTCTTCAGGCAAAGATTTATGTACAAATGCATTCACAAACCCCTTTAATAATGTCCTCAAAGGTCATCAGCCCACTGGTCTAGACACTGAGGATCCATAGACACATGTGACTTACCCAGTCCCGTTAGAGTTAAAGGCCTCTGTCATCATGTTTTACACAGTGGACAAAGAAACCTCCTCTTACTGTCCCCAGCTATTGCCTCACAATAATTTTCTCTCTCTCCTTTGATTAATGCCATTGTCAATAGCCACTGTATTGGTGTTAGCCATTACCATTAACCTGAAATTTTAAATGGTAATATTATGATAAGACTGGTTCCAATTTAGAATAAGAAATTGTAGGAATAGGAAACTGATATATCTAAGGCAGTCTTCTCCACTGCGTTCTAATTACCCCTCCTTCTATCCTCTCCTCAACTGTGTTTCAACAATTTTGCTCCCTCTCCATTAAAGCTTCAATCTTTCCCTTTCTGTTAGATTCCTGACCTTGGCCTAGAATTATGATAAAATCTCTTCTATCCCAGCAACAACAACAATCTCTCTTTACTCTTGGTCCCTTTGTGCTACTGTCTCATCTGTTTCTTTCTCATTCAAAGCCTAACATTTAATCTTTTCTCTACTGAAAGCATAATGACATTCCTTTTCATTTAATTGATTTTTTATCAAATTATTTCATGTATATAGTTTACAAAGGCAAATAATACCATAAGGCTCAAAACCATGGTGATTTTTAAATGTTTAATAATTTATTGGGCATAGATACTGAGCGGTCAGATAGGATCGATTATCCTTGCTTATAATGTGAAATACCCCACCACACCCCTCTGCACCCCTGATTCTCTCTGTCCAGAGACAACCACTTTCAAATCTTTGCTGTTTCTTCTGCTGTCTACATCAGATTTCTTAATAAAATGTTCATAAAACCGTTTCTTTTAGCCAATCCCCTGGTTTTTTAGCCACTCCCGTCTTCTTCAGTGGTACTAGGTGTCCCTATTCCTTGGCTTTTCTGGGGTTCTGTAGGGGGAATTTGCTTTATTCTGATGGCCTTCCCGCATTAGGCTTGGGATTCAGTTCTCTCTGGTCTGCTACATCCGTTAGTAGCAGCCCATCTGCTGTCCAGCTTCCAACATTTTGACAACCTCTCGAGTCTGTAGTCTTCTCCCCATTCTCTTTAGCCTTATTGGTCATGCCTTTGTTAAAAAATCCTTTTAATCTCATTTTATTGGGGCTCGGAGAGGAAGCAGAGATGTTTTTAAAGTCTCCCATGTCTAAGCACAAGACCAATCAAAGCAGTGAGCCTACACTCTGCTTCCGTTTCTTCACTTCCCATTCCGGCCTCTGCTCACCAAGGTCTGCTTTCTGCCTCTGACATTCAGCTAAAACCACTTCTTCAAAGGGTCCCAATGACTCCTGTTCATCAAATTCAGTGGGCTTTTTCAGGCTTCATCCTCTGAAGGCCTCTGCCGCATTAGACACGGGAGCAACACTGTGGCTGGGAAGCAAAGTCTCTTTTGCTTGTTCCACATCTTCAGCTCCTTCAATGTAAATTCTCCTCAATGTTCTCTCTCTGTTGGGTTTTTCCACCATTCATTCAATGAATACCCCCCTCCCTGCCCCCATGCCCCTGAATGAGGCTGAGCTGGGGGTCCGAGAAGCTTTCATCCGGAGCGAAGGCCAGAGTTTCAGTGATTACACAGGACATTGTAACTGCTGTTATATCACTGCTCCTGGGACTAAAGTCTTTTAATTTTTTTTGTTTTTGCTCTAAGAGTGACTGAAAAGTTCCGACATGTGCCCAAGTTTCTATCCAAAGATTAAAGAAAAATGAGACCTCAGAAAGGATTTAAAGGGATAAAGTTGGGAAAAAATCGAATTGTTTTCTATTTGCACCCATCTGGAGCATCAGTCTTTCAATAGAAGAGTGATGCATAAAAGGTGGCAGTCCTTGCCATCAGGGCACTTCCCTTCTTGTCGGGGAAGATCCAGGAGCTAAGTGATTACAAAAATGGCAGCTCTAATAAGCGCTGCAGAAGAGGTACGTGGAACCATGAAAAGCATGCAACTGGTAGACTTCGTTCTAGATCAGTGTGTTAAAAGCCAGTGTAGTGAGTGACCAGTTTGTCAAATTTTCTTGTCTCTATGGCTATTTAATGAAGTTCACTGAAAAGCATATTGGATAGAATGACTTTCACAGCTTTTGCAAATTTTTGCATGGTTATAATTGACTGGATTATTCTGCACTTAAAAAGATTGTTCACTTTGTTTCTGCTCCCACTTGCTCTTACTGCACTGGAGGGCACTGAAGAAGAGAAGGGGCTCTCATTGCTCCCTCCTCATTGCTCCATCCTCATCGCTCCCATCCTCCAGACGATCGACTAGGGGACACAGAGAGAACACTGGCTTTCTGCAAATGACTTTTGACCCAATTGGCCTGTTCCCAGCCCTCATCATATTTCATCTGGATTCTTGTATGTCTAATTGGCCTGTCTGATCTGATCTCCAGAAAGATCTTCCTTAAATGCAAATTTGCTTCCCTGCTTAAAGTCCCTCAGTGGCTCCCGCAGGACCTGCTCCCTTCTCCACCGCCCCCCCGCCTCCACACACACTCTATTTTCCAGCCTCCAACACGCTGGTCTCTTTCTCAGTCCTGCCTGGGGTGCCTACCCACCAGCCCCTCTGCCAGCTGACGACTCCTCAGCACCCTCAGAACCCAGCCCAGACATCAGCTCTTCCTGGAGATCTTCCCAAGCCTTCTGTCAGGCGAGGGCCCAGAACACTGTTCCACAGGCATCCCTGGCCCACATCTGTCAGGGAAATGTCAGTCAGGCTCACCTGTCTCTCCTCGGGTCGGTGTCCTCCCTAGGATGGGACTTTTAGTCCTCTGGTCTTCATCTCAGGCCATCCCCCGACACAGAATGGTGCTTACTATCTCGTTTATTGAATTAATTGATAACTGAGCTAATGGTCTGTCTTCCAAGCTTCAGACACACGTTCCCTTTCCTACAAAATACCTACAGGTACACGTCCTTCAGGCACCTCAGACTCAATAGGTCACAAACCAAATTCATAATGCTCTACCTTAACTTAATATCTATTTTTTTAACTTTTTATTAAGATTATGATAGTTTACAACCTTGTGAAATTTCACTTGTACATTATTGTCAGTCATGTTTTAGGTGCACCACTTCACCCTTTGTGCCCTCCCCCTATGTCCCCCTTTCTCCTGGTAACCACCGATCAGTTCTCTTTGTCTGTATGTTTAACTTCCACCTATGAGTGGAGTCATACAGAGTTCGTCTTTCTCTATCTGGCTTATTTCACTTAACATAATAACCTGAAGTTCCATCCATGTTGTTGTGAATGGGACAATTTTATCCTTTTTTATGGCTGAGTAGTATTCCATTGTGTATATATACCATATCTTCTTTATCCAATCATCAGTTGATGGGTTAATATCTATTTTGATTAATGGCATTATACACCCTTATAATCACTCCAGCTCAAAACCTAGGACTCACCCCCGACCCCTCTATGGATTAAATCGTCCAATCCTATGGCTTTTGTCTGCTCGAGGGTCTTTCCAAATGATTCTCATGCTCCGTTCCTGCTGCCTCTTCCTTCCCAATTTCCTGACCAGTGAGCACACCATTTGAAGTACTCACAACCTCGTGTGCCCATCTGTTGAGACTGCTCACAAATCCCTAAGTGCATTCTTCATCATCCCTCCTGGGTTTTGCCAGCACTTGTCCTCCCTCACCTTGCTCAAATGCTACATGAGGCCCTTAACCTCCCCCTGGAAGGACTTCCTCCCTCCCAGTCGCATTCTCCAGGGGTGGTGTGGCATTTGTGCCACTGTTCTGTCGCTTACCACAGTCTGTCCTGCACCCCAGTTATTATGCGTGTTTCTATTTATTGCCTAGATATCAAGCCCCAAAAGACAGAGCCCGTGTCAAGGTCATCTTAGCAGGACTTTGCACACAGTAGGAGTTTAACAAATGGTTTTGCATTTATTTATAGAAATAATCCATTTCATTCTTCAGTCCATTCCACGAGACTATATTTAGCAGCAAATGTGTTACTCCTTAACATGACTGATGAGATTCATTGGTTTCTTCAAAGGCAGAATTTTATGTTGGCTTTAGGATAATAAAGCTCCCATTGATTTCATGCCTAGTATCTGCCAACCGTTATGTGCGTATTATTTCTGATCCCTGAATAACCTTGCAAAATAGAAGATATTACCCCTATTTTGCTGATGAGGAAACCCACGTGTCACAAGGGTAAGTAGCTTGCCCAAGGCCATTTGGCTGTAAGTGCCCACGCTGGGATTAGAAGCCAGGTTTGTCTCATACTAAAAACCACTAGACCATAGCACCCTGTTCTGTACTGTGGGGTACGCGAGTCTGTTTTGTTTCTTGCCTTCACTTACTCATCTTCAAAAACAAGGTTTTAGTTTTTTGATAAATTAAGGTTTGTCTTGTGTTTTATAGACCTATTGGACACCAGGCGCATCTCAGGAAGATCTCCTGGAGGAAAAGTGCTTAACTGAAAAACACACACATCTTTCCTGCAATAAAGTCTTCTGCCAACCATGGCAGAAATGCATCCAAGGGAGCTGCACCTGTAAACTCCCTTATCAGTGCCCAAAGAATGGTACCACCGTGTGTTCAACTAACGGGAGAAGCTACCCGACTTACTGTCAGCAAAAGAGTGTTGAATGTCTTCATCCAGGGGCAAAGTTTTTAAATAATGGAATATGCACAGCCGAAGGTAGGGAGAGGCCAGCTTATTCTATGGTATAAGAAGGAAATTGTCTACCATACTTTCTATTAGAAAATACTTTTCCTATGAAATGTTATGATGACAACTCAAAATTCTTCTCTATATCCTCAATAGTAATGGGGGGATAAATAAAGAAATTAAGGGTCACCAGAATCTAGCCAGTCCTTGAGTCCGGAGCACAAGGCCCTGAGGCCAGTCCTCCCCCTCAGTGCCCATGCCATTCTCTGCTGCCCATTCCTTCAGAATTATCCCCACGCTCACTTCCACTTAGCTGAAGGCATTATTCCCAGAGTCATTGAGTTGAGTTCAAAACCCAGGGAAAAAGTCTTTACATGAGATTGGTACTGAAATGACGCCTTTCTCTGGACCTCTGGCCCCAATAGTTTCTTCCAGCATCCATCCCATCAGCCCCTACCCCTCTCCCGAGCCCCGACCCCATTGCAACTCCCTGGTCCAAGGTGAGCTCAGGCCACTGCTCACCTAGGACATACCCCTAGCAAACTTGGCACATCCGATCAGAGAGCTCGTCTACGGTCGTCCAGGTGCCTAAGGTAGTGAGGAGGCCGGGACCCTACTCTGTGGATTCATGGACTGCTTAAGATTAGCGACCTCCCTGTCAGCCGGATTTAGTTGCAAGCCCCTCCAAGCCCCAACTCAGTTATCAACAAGCTATGTGGCCTCTCTGGGCCCCAGTTTCCACATCTGTAAAATGTGGATAATAGTAGTTCCCAACTCGTAAGACTCTTGCGAAAATGAAATAAAATGGTGTATGTAAAATGTATGAAGCTTTTCCTACAGTGTTCGGTGCATGGAAAGTGCTCATGAAATTTTAGGGTTCACAGCACACCTCAGGCTTGTTGTCGTCTGATATCAGTTATCACAGACACTTCATGAATTTACAGAGGAACACTTAGAACATTCTTTTTAAAGGCACCATCACACACACCAGCACACAGTAGTCTAAATATTTTTGTGATGCTGAGTTATGATGTGGAGGTATCGTGAACAAGTATTGTGAACTATTTGAGCTCAGCTCTGTTACCCGCTGGAGAGAGGGGAAATAATATGCAGATTATTTGTTCAGTGTCAGACATTTGTTCTCTTAAATAACGAGAATGCAGAACCCTCTCCTCCATTTCCATTATTTGTTGGGCTTACTTTTAAGAGCATGGACTTTGGAGGGAGGTCAATGCAGCAGGTTCAGATTCCTGGTGTCACCACTTGAGCAAGTAACTTAACGTCGTGTCTAAAGATGGAGTAATTGAGGCTCCTCGTGTGTGAAAACGAGGATGAATATTGGCCGTGATCTCGACGGGGTTAATGTGGGATTTTAAGATATTCTACATACTGGACAGCACAGCCCCTGAGACGTAATAAGCCCTCATAAAACAACTGCTTAGCATTATTTGTTAGAATCTCTCTGGCATTCAAAGTTAATTTGAAATTATGTATTTTATTATTTTAAAGGCTTTTAATCAAGAGGAGAAAAAGTGAATGCCTAAGTATTGCTCATTCTTTTGGTTTTTAATTTAGGGAAATTTGATGTTTCCTTGAAGTATGGAAATACAGATTCAGAGGGATTTGTTGAGGTAAAACTTGTGAACCAGGAGAAGAAAATGTTTGTATGTAAAAGGAACTGGAGCATGACACAGGCCAACGTGGCCTGCCTGGACCTCGGATTTCAACTGTGAGTGCTTCTGGCGGCAGGTTTTCCCAGGGTCCATTTTATCGTTCCAACTGTTTGTTTTTTGATTGCCTAATCTTTCGGTGCCTCAACTTCCTCATACGTAACCTGCAAATATTAACTTCCTGCCTCATAGCGCCAGCCTGAGGATTAGATGCGTTCACGCTTGACTACCACTCAGAGGGCTGCTGAGCACAGGGCCCGCATGGCTGTTAACCATCCAGACGCAAGTCCTCGGCTGATGTGGAGTCCCACACCCCTGACCGTCTCTCGTCTCATCCTGAGTGATGTCACTTCTTCATACCTCATGCTCTCCACTTACGCCTTCTCTCTTTTTCTGTTGATCAACCTTGCAAAGATTTGTCTATTTGATTAGGGTGTTTTTATTTTTATATTTATGTAATTATCTCTTCTTTATTTTCTACTTCATTACATTTTGCTGTTATCTTTGGCTCTCTCCTTTTCTCTATTGTATTTTTTACAATTCCTTGAGTTAAATGCTTAACTCATCAATTTTCAGTTTTTATCATTTTCTACTCCAAGCATTTAAGGTACAAATTTCCCTCCGGGTAATTGCTTCGTCTGCATGCCATAAGCCTCCATAAGCAGTATTTTATTTGTCGTTCAGTTCAAAACAGTTCCTAATTTTCAACATAATTTCTTTTTCAACCCATATGTAATTTAGAAGTTTCTTTTTTAAGTTTCCTAATGAATATATTAGTTTGCTTTTGGTTAACTTTTTGTTATAGATTTCCTGTTTAATTGTATTGTGGTCAGATAATGTCTCTCTATGATGGCAATTGTTTAAATATTTGTTGAGACCTGCTTTGTGCTGAGTGTATTTTAAATGCTTCATGTGCAGAATTCTATGTAATAAATATGTTATCCATTAGAATAAGCAAGCCTGTTAACTGGCTTGTTCAAATCTTTTCCCATTTATTTACTTATGAGCTTTCTGTGTCTTTATCTTTTATGTGTGTCCCTTATAAACATGCATATTAGATTTTTTTTTTAAATCCAATATGACAATAACTATCTGAGGAGTTTAGTCCACTTATATTATTGTGATTATTTACACTGCTGAATTTATTTTTCCTATCTTATTTTGGGCTTGTTATTCACCTTACTTTTTCTGTGCTCTTGTTTCTTCCTTTTCTAACTTCTATTAGGTTATTAAAGTTGTTGTTGTTTTTCTTAATCTTCCCCCTTTTCCTCCTCTACTTGGTTTGGAAATTATATACATTCTATTTCTATGCCTTTAGTGGTTACCTGTACATTTATACCATGAATCCTTGTCTTCGGAACTCCTTGAACTCTTCTGGAACATACAAAGAATGTCACTACCCTACCAAGTTTCCAGTATTTAGTTCCACCTTATTTTTGTACAACCCTGAAGTTAATTGCTATCATTATAAAATAAGCGCTTATTATTACTGTTGTTCAGTCAGTGCTTTCTCAGATCTACTTCATGTTTACCAACTTCTTGGTTTGTTGTTGCTTCTTCTTTTTTTTTTTTTTTTTTTGCTGAGGAAGATTTGCCCTGAGCTAACATCCATGCCAACCTTCCTCTATTTTTCAGTATGTGGGCTGCCAGCACAGCCTGGCTGCTACCAGAGCAGTGTAGGTCCGTGCACAGGAGCCGAACCCCAGCTGCTGAAGTGGAGCACACTGAACTTAACCACTAGGCCACCAGGGCTGACCCTTCCCCCCCTTTTTTTTTTCCTGAGGAAGAGTCCCCCTAAGCTAACATCTGTGCCAATCTTCCTCTATTTTTTCATATGAGGGCCACCTGCACAACATGGCCACCAATGAGTGATGTAGGTGTGCACCCGGGAACCAAAGAGGAGTGTACTGAACTTAACCACTAAACCACTAGGCCATGGGGCAGCCCCTATTGTTGCTTCTTACATCTCACTCCTTCCTTCTGGATTCAATTTCCTTCTTCCTAAACCATATCTGCTAGCAGTTCATTAGTGAGAATCTCTTATCTTTAAATTGACCCACAGAGTATTTCTGATTTTTGATCGTTTATGACCTACAACCTATGATTAAACTGAGGGGTGAGCTCTCCCAGTCTTTGAACTTTCCGTCTTTTGCTCTTTTCATATTTTGCATAAGCTCAGGGACAGACTTCTCTGATTTCAGCCAGTGGGTATTTCCCTTACTTCCTTAAGAGCTCACTGAGGGCATTTATTGTCTTTACCTAGTACTCTAGATAGTTTCAGGGTGAAGACTTTTCAGATTGTTCACCTGTCACATTACCCCAAATGGCTCTCATTTGTTCTTATATTTTGATGATGTTTTGCACAGTTTCATGACTGCTATATTCTCACTCTGGATCTGAAATAATTAAAAATACCTTCCTTGTTCCCTTTAATTGTTCTCTTTTTGCCTTTCATTCTACTTTATCTTATGTTTATATTGCCGTTACCACCTAATTTTTGTTTACATTTGGCTGATGTGTCCTTGCTCAACTTTTTATTTTTAACTCATTTTCTTCACTTACTTCTAAAGAGAAGCAGGGTGCAATTGAGTGGGCTGGAAGGTAGTTCACTGTAACTCATCATCTCTAGAGTATTGGGTCCTTGAAGTAGACTTTTACCTGCACAAATTCTGAATGAATGGAGAAGTCCAAGCAATGGCATACAGATGCCAAGATATCACCTTAACACTGTCAAGGCTGAATTGAGGATGTGGCTTACTGTAAAAGCAAATGGACCTGCCAGAATGAAACTAACTTAACCTTGTAAATCCTACACAGCAACAGGGCCAGCCAGTTAAGCCTCACAGCACAGGACGAGTGGAGGGGCCCCAAAAGGAAAAGATGGAAGAGCTGGGCTGCTTGCCTGGTTTATATTTCCAAAATTCCCTCATCAAATTAATCCACTCATTTTCCTGGAGAGAAGAGGAATTAAGAGATGGAGAGAGGCCAAGAATGACACATCTCAGGTTGGAAGGAAATATCAAGAGTGTGGAAAAAGAAATACTCCTCCTTAACAAGAAACAGAGGAGAGGAAACCAGTATTTGCTGAGTGCTTGCCGTGTTTTGAACTTTGGCTAGTCAGTTTAAATTGATTGTTTTAGTTAATCTTTACAAAGCTTGGTGAGACAGTTATGTGCCCTTTTACAGGAGAAGCGATTGAGGCTCCGAGAATTTAAGCATCTTGCACAATCTATCACTCCTAAGTAGAAACTAGGAGGGCCTTAGTCTATTAGCTCCCACAGCAAGGTTTTAAATGCCGAGGATTAATAATTCCACCCTAATATTTCATTTATTCTATTTGCAGAGGAGCTCATAGTACTCAAGGAAAATTTCCGTTTCCTGAAGAAAATTCCACTGAATGTCTGCTTGTGCGTTGTCGAGGATTAGAGACCAGTTTGGCTGAATGTACTATTATTAAGAGAACAATTAACAGTGCCTGGGGCTTAGCTGCTGTTGTGTGTTACACCCAGAACACAGGTTGGTAGCGTTCTTGCCTGATATGTTCCCTTCTTTCAGTGCTGTCTACTTCACACCAAGTCTGTAGGAAACAAACTAATAATGGCTACCCAATTGCCAGTCACAGAGGCCCAATCATGTTTTGGTTTTACAGGCTAAATTGGTGCTTTTCCCCTTCTTGCTATTCAGATAGTGCTTCTATCCGGGTTCCTATGTGGGAAGCAAAGTTGCTTGACTCTCCTTTGCTTCCTTGAACGTCTGGATTAAAGTTAATACAGCAAACACAAGGCAGTCAGACATCAGAGGAAACCTCACGGCACCTTTGAGAGGTCCAACATATGCATTCCTTTAAAATGTTTAAGTGACCACATCCAGGCCTCAGTTTCCAGGCAGTCACTGCCACTTTTCTCCTCCACCCTGACATTGGAATATTTTAGCCATATATGTGGTGTTGAAGGCCAAAGCCGCCTTCAGTGCTAAAAAAAAGGGTGCCATCAAAATGTAAATGGCACTGCCCACGCAAGTCTTGGGGCGAGTGGAGAGCCGTGTGGCAGCCTGAGAGGGAGGCTGACGCGGTGTCTGCCCATCAGCAAGGGCTCCTGGCTCCTGAGGCCCCCTGTCCCAGTGAGCACAGACCTCCACAAGAGATGCTGGCTTTCAGAGATACTGAAAGGGCCTCCACAAGGCAGTGTTGGCATTTATTTTCCTTATGAACCACATATACTATGTCGATGTTACCAATATATTTTATTATCACTTTTTATTTGATTCTTGACTTGATCTTAATGTCCCCATTCTTGCAAAAATGTGAGAAAGGTGTCACCCACACTCCATAACTAAATTTCACAAAGATAATTACTACTTTACAGTTTTGCCAGAAAATGAGTCCTTTCAGTGTGTGAATGGCAAACACATTCCTCGAAAGAACGCCTGCAATGGTGTTAATGACTGTGGAGACCAGAGTGACGAGCTGTGCTGTAAAGGTAGGGACGTCAGCCCTTACATCCCCCAAAAGCGTTCTTCAGACGAGAAAAGTAGAAACAGCTTTACCACTGAATTTGAGATTCCCTCTCCTTCCACTGTAAGAGTGAGAACAGCCCCTCTCCTGTTCATGTCTGCGCAGGGTGCCGAGGGAGAAGTTTCTTTTGTAAGTCGGGAGTTTGTATTCCAAACCAGCACAAGTGCGACGGGGAGGTGGACTGCATCACCGGAGAAGATGAAATCGGTTGTGAAGGTAATTTAAATTTTGTGGGCCCATTTTTCATTATTCAATTTGGGAATTCTGAAACTTTCTTTTCGTTAAATTGTAATCTTAAGTGACCCTAGGAGGGTGCCGCAGTAGCAAGACTCCTGAGGGGGCATTTGAAGAACTACGAATGTGCTTCTCTCATATTTTCATTTATTAAATATTTACTCGCTGTTTCAGAACTTTTTACTAGAAAAGTCCCCACATAACAAAAACAGACATCCTATTAGAATGAACCCATAGGTACCCAGCTCCCAACAATTATCAATATCTTGCTTAGCTTGTTTGTTTATTTTAAAGCAAGTTTCAGGTATCATGTCACTTCACCTATATACATCTCTAATGATAAAAACACTACATAGATACAACCATCCTCTCATTAGTGCACCTAAAAATAATAATAATTCCATAACACTGTTTAATAACAGCCCATGTTCAAATTTTCCCAACTGCCTCGGAAATGTATTTTTAGAATTAACATGTTCGAATCAGAATCCAAAGAATCTAACATTGTGTTTGGTTATTAAGTTTTCGAAGTCTCTTTTATTCCTAAGGAGTTATCCACCCCCAGTTTTTTTTCATGCCATTGATTTTTTTAGAGAAATGAGGTTATTTGCCTACAGGATGTTCCTTCTTCTGGATTTATAGAGACTTGATTAGATTTGAAGTTCAATATTTTAGGCAAGAATTCTAGATGGGTGGTGCTGTGTTCTTCCCATTACATATAACATCTTGAAGTCTGGTTGTCCCACTTCTGGAGATGCTAAGGTTGATCACTGGATCAGCTTGATGCCTCCTTTAAAAACATCCCGCCGAAACCTTCACCTTAATGGTTTTTAACAGTCTTTTTGATTGTTGCCTAGATCCACCTCGTGGATAGAAACTGTAAAATGTTCATTTCTGATTCAACATTCCTTCCACATTTATTAACTGGAATTCTATATAGAAGAACTTTCTTTCATCAACTATTCTGTTTTCATGACATGCACTTCATAGTAGAAAGGCAGAATAGTTTTTCATTCTTTCCCTTTATGTACTAAGTTTCAGAGCAGTGAGTTGATGCTCTTTGCCTTTTGGTGCTAATTGGAAAACATCCAATGGTAAAAATGTTTACTAGCTACCTGCTTTGTGCCACACAGACTGACTTCTTGCTCCTATCGGCACTTTCTGGAGGAAAAATCTCTCTAAGTTATTATATTCATTCATTTACTCAACGAATGTGTTTAAGTTCCTACTATGTGTGTTGGGCCCTGCTCTAGGTGCTGAGCTTCAAATAGTGGATAATTTTTCAAAAATCCCTGCCCCTTCATAGGTCTTACATTCTAATGTGTGAAGAGAGACGATAAACATGAGAAATAAGTCAAATATATAGTAAAATAATATGTACTAAGAAGAAAAATAAAGCAAGGAAGAAAGATATAAAATGTTTAGGGGTAAGTTCTGAAATTTTAGGTAAGGTGTCCTGGGAAGGCTCACTCACTGAGGTTACCTTCAGGTAAAGATCTAAAGGCACTGATGGAGCCAGCCACGCAGATGTCTGCAGAAGAGTGTTCTGGGCAGAGGCCACAACCAGTACAGTGTTCCTAAGATGGGAACATCCCAGTACGTTTGAGGAACAAATAGCAAGGAAGCTGGTGTGGCAGTTGTTACAGGTGGGTGTCGTGAGACATCAAAGGACAAGCAGTAGGAGAGGTTGGAGAGGTGGTTGGGGTGGGGAGCTCAGGGCAGATCAAGAAAGGCCTGTTAGTGATTATTCAGGCTGCTGAGTGCAGAACAGGCTACACAAGGAGAGGAGAAGAAGGGGACCAGTCAGGAAGCTACTGCACAACCCAGGTGGGAAATGATAGTGACTAGGATAAGTTGGTAGGAATGGAAAGGATGAGAAGCAGTCAGTTCTGGATATATTTTGAACTACAGCTAAAGAGACTTGCTGACAGATTGGATGGGAGTGTGAGAACAAATGAGCAGTCAAGGATGACTTCAGGGATTTTGGCCTGAGAGCTGAAAGGATGGCGCTGCTTTCAACAAAGATGTGGAAGGCTGCAAGAGGCGTGGGTGTACTTACGTCGCCTCATTGATGGAAGTCTCCAGCGGCGTGGTGGTCAACGTTTACCAGCTGGCTTGGGAGAGGGAGGGGGATCCCTGACGCGCAGCTTTCACTAACTTCTGTCATATAAATACTCCCATCATGGGTGATTTCAAGCCGCTAACAGGATGTCACAGAACACAAGCTGGGAACTGGCACAACAGTCTATCATGTGGTGGCAGAGTCCATGTCAGGAGACCGCCAAGTTACAATTAACTGTTTATCATCGTTTTCTACTTGTCTTACCTTCCCGTCCCAACAGTAAATACCTTGAAAACAGAATCTACCTAATTATTTTCATATTCCAATGTCCTAGGTAAAGTGCCTTACACATAAGCATTAAATAAATGTTGAAGACATTATGGATAAATGAATTGATGTTAATTATATTTTGGCATTTCTTGGTATGCCAAGTATTTGACTTTACTAAAATTTTGTTTAATTTCCCATTGATATCAGTTCTCAAATTAAAAAACACACTTTTTGGATTTCAACTCATATCATTTCTTTTGAAGGGCGTGGAAGCAGTTGAGCAAAATACTTTTATGTTCATTAAATGTGGTTAAATCCTTATTAAAGAGAGGAGAGAAAGAAATTTCAAAAAGTTTTTCAGGTAGAAGGACAGTAACCCACAATTTTCGCCGGTGATGCTCCACAGCTTTCATCCACCCAGTGTTATTGAGGTGTAATTGACATACAGCGCTGTATAAGTTGAAGGTGTGTGGCATAATGACTTGGCACACATATACTGTGAAATGATTACCACAATAAGTTTGGTTAACATCCATCACCCGTATCGTTTCAAGAGGAAAGTTCTTCTTTTCCTTCTGATAAGCACTTCTAGGATTTACTCTCTTAGCACCTCTCAACTCTCCCATACAGCAGAGTTGGCTGTTGTCACCATGCTGTCCATCACATCCCCAGGACAGATTTACCTTGTAACCGGAAGTTTGTACCTTTTGACTGCCGTCACCCAATTCCCCGCCCCCAAACCCTGCCTCTGATAACCACAAACCTGATCTCCTTTTCTATGAGTTTGGTTTTTCAGATTCCACATAAACGCGAGATCATGCAGGCTGTGTCTTCCTCTGAAGCTCTGTGGTTTGATTTCGCTTCTTCAGTATAATAATATTTGGAGGTTTCTTCTCCTTCTCCTCCTCTTCCTGCCCCTCTGTCTCCCTCCCCTCCTTCTCCTCCTGACTCAAACTCTAAACTTTAAGATCAAAGAGCACAATTTGCTAGTTTACCAGGGAAAAAAAAAATCCTATTGCTAGGAAGAAACTACCACATAAAGCTTACTTTTCTTATTGATTTCTTGAATCCATATCAAAAATGCATTTAGTCAGTTGTCGTCGTTACCTCACTTTACCCTTTTCAGCATAGCTCTGCCTTTCATATTTCAGTAACTGTGCTGATATTTCCCTCTCTAAGAAAGAGCCAGTGAGAGCAGAGATGTAAAATAAATACATTAATAGATTCACTGGTCTCTCCTTTCAGTGTACAGAGCAGTCACTAAACCAATGTCTTGATTTCATTTATCATTTATAAGCCCATCTTTTATCAGTCTAAGTTAAAAAGTTGTAAATTTTGTATAACTATATAGTAAGTGTGCTGTTGGGTAGGTGTTCAAATTTGTCTAAAATATGAATCTCTTTTTAAAACTCAAGTTAAAATGATTTCTTTGCTGTGGTGAAATTGATGTGTGTTTAAATGTGAGATGAAACCTTTGTTATGCAGTATTAAAAAGCAAAGTAAAGGGCTGGCCCATGGCATAGTGGTTAAGTTCGCACACTCCACTCCGGTGACCTGGGTTCGCAGGTTCAGCTCCTGGGTGCAGATCTACACATCGCTCATCAGGCACACTGTGACGGCATCCTACATATAAAATAGAGGAAGATGGGCACAGACGTTAGCTCAGCGACAATCCTCCTGCAGCAAAAAGAGGAAGACTGGCAACAGATGCTAGCTCAAGGCCAATCTTTTTCATACTAAATAAATAAATAAATAAAGACAGACAGCTTACTGTGGCTCCCTTTTATCTTTTTGTAAGCCTTAACAAGTTGTTACACTATTTATGAAATATAAATGATTTCTGTCTATTTTATTCAAGTGAAAATTATCTCTTTGCTACAGTGAGTTTTTTGCTTTGTTTTCAGGAACTGAACATCTTGGAATGAAAGGTAAATCTTTTTATAATAGGAAATTTATACCACAGAAGCGAAAGCAAGAATAAGGTGTTATACTTCTTATGATATATGTTCAGTATATTGACATACGGTATGCATTTTTCTCACATAAAAATTATCTTTTGCTGTGGTAAATTTTGGGTTTCTTTTGTTTTTTTCAGACTTTTTACGTACGGCTAAAGGTAAAAATTTTATTAAATTCTTGGGATATTGCAGAGTTGGCACAAAACAAAGGTACTGCTCTCTTCTTATACTTTAGTGTAACTATTTTTCCACATACTGTTTTTTATGGAGGTCACATTGGTTTATAACATTAAGTTTCAGGTGTACATCATTATATTTCAACTTCTGTATAGACTGCAACATGTTCACCACCAATAGTCTGGTTTCCATCCATCACCATACACATGTGCCCCTTAACCCTTTCCCCCCACCCCCAATCCACTTCCC
>NC_060269.1:4854613-4905811 GCF_021613505.1 Equus quagga | reverse complement strand
AGAGCCAGTGAGAGCAGAGAGGTAAAATGAATACATTAATAGATTCATTGGTCTCTCCTTTGAGTGGACAGATCAGAATCACTAACTCAAGGCATGTTTGGAGTATATCTTGGTTTCATTTATCACTTATAAGCCCACCTTTTATTAACATAAGTTAAAAAGAGTTATAAATTCTGTATAACTGTATAGTAAGTGTGCTTTTGGCTGTGTGTTCAAATTTGTCTAAAATATGAATCTCTTTTTAAAATTCAAGTTAAAATGATTTCCTTGCTGCGGTGAAATTGGTGTGTGTTTAAATGTGAGATGAAACTTTTGTTATGCAGTATTAACAAGTAAAGTAAGATGGCATACTGTGGTTCCCTTTTACCTTTTTGTAAATGTTAGTTTATTATACTATTTCTGAAATATTAATGATTTTTATATATTTTATTCAAGTGAAAAATATCTCTTTGCTATAGTGAGTTTTTTGTTTTGTTTTGTTTTCAGGAGCTGAACGTCCTGAAATGAAACGTAAATATATTTTTATGATATAAAATTTATATTACAGAATTGAAAACAAGAATAAGGTGTTATAGCTTTTATGATATATGTTCAGTATATTGATATATGCTATGCATTTTTCTCAAATAATAGTTAACCTTTGCTGTGGTAAATTTTGGGTTGGTTTTTTTTCCAGACTTTTTACATGTTGCTAAAGGTAAAAATTTTATTCAATTCTTGGGATATTCCAGAATTGAAACAAAGGTACTCCTGTCTTCTTATATTTTGATGTAACTACATTTTCCCACATACTATTATTTATTTTTATTGAAGTAGCATTGGTTTATAAGTGTGTAAATTTCAGGTGTACATCATTATATTTCAGCTTCTGAATAGACTGCATCGTGTTCACCACCAATAGTCTAGTTTCCATCCATCACTCTACAAATGTGCCCCTTTACCCTTTTTGCCCTCCCCCACCTGCTCCCCTCTGGTAACCACCCATCTGTTCTCCATGTGTTTGTTGTTGCTTTGTAACTACCAACTGAGAATGATACGACCATCTGTTACCAAAAACTCAGCTTTAACATTAGTTCAGGCTCAGAGACCCTTTTCACAATGGGATAAACTTATTCTCACACTGCTAACCAAAAATCACCACCCAAAGGGGAGCATTCCCTGGGCATCTCACCTTTGCCAAATACCCTCTTCCTCTTCTTTTACTTTTTCCTCAAAACCAATGCAGCTCCTAAAGAAACTGCCACTAGAGGAAAGATAACACTTTCTCATGAGAGGTATTTTCTTATTTGCGTTTGTACTCCAGATGTCCCCAAATCCTCCAGCTCTTTAGGGCCACTCTTTTCTTTATTATTCATATAAAATAACTACCAGAAGTCCATGGTCCTCCTCAGGATTTCTTAGGATTCCTGGGGAACTTTTATATGCACAAGATCAGCCTTTTCGAAATGCCTAACCTCAGTTCTTTCCTTGTATTCCCTGGCTCTTGTCATTTTGCCCTCCACGGCTGCTGTTCTTTTTGTCCCCATCTTTCTTCCTTTTCTCCTTCCCTCCCTCTTTCCCTGCCTTCCTCGTTGGTTTCAGACCTCAGGTGCAAATAGACAAGTTAATGAAACTTCTCAGCTCATTGCACAGGAGCGTCGTTGGTCCAGACAAGGCCCCTCTCTTGTTTTATTTATGCTCCTTCATCCCTGTACCTTACCTCCATTCCCCATAGGCAACCATTTTAATGTGATTTAACATGCATACAAACTCTCATCCAGTGTAATTGTTATCTTGTGAGCATACATTTTTAATTCACATTATATTGTGTTGTAAATCTCAAATTTCCCTTTTCTTTTCACAATGCGTTATGTTTTAAAGACCTGTCCATGTTGCTATGTGTCCATTTAATCCATTGCTCCTGACTGCTGCCTAAAACACTCTGTGGTGTTCACCTTTCACAGTTCACTCTCTACTTTCTCAGTAATGGACTATCACAATCACACTGCCATGAACATCGTTTCCTTAAAGATGTGTGGGGAGGATTTCTCTGAGACATCTAGCTGGGCAAGGAATTGTTGGCTCTTGGGTTATCCATCTACTTAATTTGACTGACTAGTGCCTGCATGTTCTTTGGCAGAGCTGTTCCAGTCCTCGACTCCACCAGCGATGCCTGAGGGTTCTTCACCCCCACTAACATTTAGTGTTATCCAGCGTTCTGATTTTGCTGGTCTCATACTGTCAAGTGATATGGTATTGTTTGCTAATTTGAATTTTTCTAATAACCAATGATTTTGAGTTTCTCTTCATATGCATATTAGTTTTTTGAGTTTCCTCTTCCTTTTTTTTCCTCTACTTTCCCCAGTTCACATCATTTGCCTCATTTCATACAGGATTCTTGTTGATTTGCCTTCTAGGTATTAATGTCTTTTTAGTTTTAGACATTGCAAACACCATCTTCCACTCTGTCACCTGTCTATTAACTTTATCCATAGTAAGCTTTGTTGAATATAAATCCTTAATCTTTATATAATCAGTCATTGATTGTTTTTCTTACGGTTTGTGTTTTGGAACTCGTGCTGCTCTTCTAACCTCCAGTACACCTTAGCTACAGTGGACTTTCCCCATCTTCCTTTGTGGAGCATTTAATATGAATGTTTGCGTCTTCTCTCTGATTCATGAGGGTGCTTTTGTGAAAGCTCTGAGCACAGCCTCTCTCTGTCCCAGAAAATAACCTAGGTCTGTGGCATGACAGCTACATGCAGGCCTCTCCCAAAAGAACTTGGGAAATCCAGGGACGAGACACAGGAGTGCTGCAGCAAAGTAACATTGCCCTTCTGGGCTGCAGCCTCACCCAAGACAGAGTAGCATGTTGGCAAGACTCCACCTTTGAATCCCCAGATCAAAGAAATCATGATCCTGTCCATGACTGACATGTTCTAGGATAGCAGAACGAAGATGGAATCATCCCATATAACTTCACGCAAAAGTCTTAAGGAAAAAGGAAGAAAAATTTTTTTTTGTTTTTGTTTTTGTGCTTTTGACTTCTGCATCCTAGATGCCTAATACTAACCAAGCCTAATCCTGAAACCAATGAGATATCTTTGTTTGCACGACCTCTGTAAGAGGTGCCTTATTATGTGCAAAATGAGAGGAGCCTTTTTAATGGTGGCTCAGGGCGCCTTTGGTCAGTGTTGGTGACTGTTCCCTCCCTTATGTAAAGACCTTGTGAATGCAGAGTTGAAAGAGGAGCTTTCCTTCTCTGACCTGGGCATTTTGCCTTCTCTAAATGCAGAAAACTGCAGCCCCAGGAGTCTCACCATTGGCTTATACCAACAGACACTGCTAGTTTGTGCTGCAAAATTTCTACACAGTTCATCTTGAGCCTTCACAATTACCAAGCTATAGTAAGGAAACAGGACGATGTGCTTTGGGGATTTTGTACTGTCCTTTTTAAAGGGAGAACGAGTTTTAAGACAGAAAATTATTATCAAAGTTTAAACGATTTTAATGATTTAATTTTTACTATAAACACACCTTTAAACATTGGATCTTTTGTTTTATTATAGAAGAAATTTTGACTGCTGACATGGATGCAGGTGAGTCAACATTGTTCGTTTTACTAGTGGTTCACTGGTTTAAGTTTGCATTTTCATGTCGTGCGTGTGTGTGTGTGTACATGTATGTAATATAATTGATTCGAGCAACAATTACCTTTGATATCAATTTTAATAGAAAAAACAACACTATTCTCTTCCTTTCCTTATGACTTCGAAGAAAAACAAGCATTAAATGCTTCTTGAGAACTGCTTTTAAAAGTGGGTTACTGCACATGGCTAACTTTGAAGAAAAACAATACTCTAGGCCTACATAAAGTTTTTCTATTTGTTATGAGCTTTGTCAGGTCAGTTCTGTTGAACACAACTAGATTTCAAGCGTGACTCAGGACATACATTTTGAAATAGAAAAAAAATAGATTTTAACTGAATTAATCTGTTCTTTTGTAATGTTTTAAACCATGATAACAGAAGGTCTGTGAAGATCTGTATCCTGGCTAGTGGTGCACTAAAAGCCAAATTTAATTAAAGTGTTCAGTCCCTGGGAAAACAGTAATTGATAGGTGCTTTTGGGTCAGACTGACTTGCACTAAATCCTGGCTTAGTTATTTATTAGCTATGTCAACTTAGGTGAGTAACTGAAGCTCAGACACAAACTGGACATAAAATAGCTCCTTCTTTTCGGGGGATTTTAAACTGAAGTTCACATAAGACTGCCTTCCAACTGCCGGGCCCCAAAAATTCATTCACATTTTGTAAAATCAGGCAACAAGTGAAAGATTTAGGTCTCAAAGCTACAGATATTTGTAAGAAGGGATTTTCAACAAAGGCCCTTTATTTTCTACTTAAGATGACATAAATTTTCAGATACTACCCAAGCTGGTTCCACAGTCCTCAACAGATGAGGTCTCTCTTCTTTCAAAGGTCCAAGCAGAAATTTAAAACTTACCATCACATCCTTCCCCGAAACCTGTTCTTAGGATGAGTGGGACCCAAAAAAGTCTTCTATCCACATTTGTTCACAGCTTTTCTCCCTTGAGGACCTACCTCCTCCTTATATGTTCAAAGTAATTGACAGTGATAATAATTTTCCTTTCTCATTTGGGGCTAAGAAGCAAGTTTGCAAAAATTTTCATGACATGGTAAAATATAGAGAGAGAGTAAGGAGAGCATCTTTATTTTACTTTCTTCCTTTGTCATGAATTGTCTTGCAAATTCAAGCCTTGCTCTACCACGTTCTCCCAGTGACAAACGTGCCAGGTCTGAATGCTCACAGAGGAAGGAAACATCATCACACGTCAGTGGCTACAAACACACCACCCTCCTGGCCCCCCGATCCTAGATTGTCCGGGGGGTCCCTGGCACATTACCTCTCAGGGTTACTATGATGACTGAATGAGAGAAACTATATCCAAAGTACTTAGCATGGGGCCTGACACATAGAAAGTACTCAATATTAACATCGCTAATGTTAATATTAATATTATTGAAGAGTCCCATATGAACAGCCTCTAGAAAGTTAAAACCATGAAAGTGAGAAGTTAGAGTTCCCCTAAGTGAACCCCCATCCTGAGCTGTCCCGGCAGAAATGCCTGGGTATGTGGCATGCGTCAGGTAAATGTTTAACCCCTCGGCCTGCCTCTTTCTGCCACCAGTCCACCTTTAGGCAGAACTTCAGAGAATCAAGCCAATTTTAATATTAAGCCAGAGTTTTTAAACAAGATGAATGGTACAGTTTAACATCCAAAACAGTTTACTAACGAATCCAAAATAGTTTCTCATTAGCTGTGACTCTGTTTGGGGGGCATAGATAAGAAGTGTCTGCCCACAAGGTAACAGGTTCAAAATCATAACGATACAATCTCTTCCTTTCTTGAAGAAAGAAAATGGATAAAGTCCTTTTCCCCTAAACTATCCTGTGGAGTTAAAAACAGCTTGCCCGTTCGAAGAAAACGAGTCGTGGGAGGACAGGAGGCGCACGTGGTAAACCTGCAGGAAGAGTCATGACGTCACTTCCGAGGAGCAGCCCAAGTTTGGGAAAAAAGGGGGGGATATGTAATTATAAGAGACGGGAGTGTTGCGATGGAAATATCTTAGAACCGCCTGTTCGTATCGCTGTGCGGTAGAAGGGCAGTGACTACACAAATGTCTTTTACAGGGAGACTTCCCATGGCAGGTGGCGATTAAGGATGTCACTGAGAGAATCAACTGTGGAGGAATTTATATCGGTGGCTGTTGGATTCTGACTGCTGCACACTGTGTCAGGTAAAGAATGTCTCAAACAGATTTTGGATTTCCTGAAACAATGAAAATGGGTAATACAGATTGTGGCAGCTGGTAAATAAAAACATATCTGAGAAAGTCATGGGCAGGTTCCACTCTATTAACTGCTAAACAGCCTCTGACATTCATGATTGGGACCCCAAAGACCAATCGCCCAGAACCTACTGTGTTGGGTGCAAACCAAATTGTTGATCCAGCTGCCAGGGACAGATCAAACCTGTAGGGACCAAGTGACTTCACTTGGGTCCTTTGCATTATGGGAAAGCAAGTAGGGACTACTTGCATTTTGTAGGGCTAGGACCACACTGTTGGAGAGAGTTTATGTATGAAGAGTTTATACAGAGATAATACTAAGCTGGCATTTTCTCTGATCTCACCTCTACGACGATGTTGTTTAAAGAGCCACAGGCATTCAAAGCTCCAAACACATCATTTTGTCCCACCCATGACCCTTAAATGGATTTGATATGTATTCCATCCAGGCAAGAAAGGAACTGTTCAAAGCTCCGTGCCATCATCTCACATTTGGCTCCAGCACTGGCTGCTGGCTGTGTGATTCTGGATAAACTGCTTACATGGTACATGATGCAGAACTGTGGCCTGGGCCCTGCACTGCACCATCCAGGGGACACCACTCACATGGCATTTTGCTCTTTGGAAGTTCCTCGGGCTGCAGCAAGTCCTGGCTGATGGACCATGAATCACTGAGGGATTAGCCTGCTGAGCTGGTGGAGGAGACTTGTCTGATGAAGACTAAGTCTTGTCGTTGCCTCGTTTGACAGGGTTTTGAGATTCTCAGGTCGGAGAAGTGGGGTAGGCATAGTGTGTCTGGATGCAGCACTGGCATGTGACAAGATGTCTCTTAATTATCTGCAGATGGGAAATACAGTTTTGATGCAGGGCCAGTAAGAGTTATAAGTGGCCGTGTTAATTTGCTGGGGCTGCGATAACAAAATACCACAGAGTGCAGGGCTTAAACAACAGAAATTAATTTTCTCACAGTTCTAGAGACTAGAAGTTCAGGATCGAGGTGCTGGTAGGGTTGGTTTCTCCTTGGTTTCAGACAGCTGTCCTTTTTTTTTTTTTTTGCTGGGAAAGATTCACTTTGAACACTAACATCTGTTGCCAGTATTCCTCTCTCTTTTTCTCTTTTTTTCCTCCCCAAAGCCCCAGTACATAGTTGTATATTCTAGTTGTAAGTCCTTCTAGTTCTTCTATGTGAGCCGCTGCCACAGCATGGCAACTGACACACAGGTGGTATGGTTCCATGCCTGGGAACTGAACCCGAGCCACTGAAGCAGAGCTTGCCCAACTTTAACCACTAGGCCATCACGGCTGGCTCCAGACAGCTGTCCTTTTGCTGTGTCCTCACATGGCCCATTCTCTGCATACATGCATCCCTGATGTGTCTTCCTTATCTTATAAGAAGACCAGTCATAGTGGATTAGAGCTCTACTCTTATGACCTCATTTAAACTTAATCACCTCTTTGAAGGCCCCATCTCCAAATACAACCACATTGGGGGTTAGGGCTTCAACACAGGAATTTTAGGGGAACACAGTTCAATCCATAACAGGGGCTGAAGGGCAATACTCAAAAGGTGTTGATAATGACTCAAGGTCAGCTTGGAGGAGGACAGAGTTCAGGATTCTGGCCTCAGTTCTGACCTTTAGAATGAATGAAACATCATTTATTGAGCACCTCTCACAGACCAGATACTGTGCCCAGCACATTCACATGTGTTATTTTTTAATATTCTCAACAGTCCTAAGAGGTAAATATTATTCTTCCCATTTTGTAGATAAGTAGACTGAGACTGAGAAGTTACATGACTTGGCTAAAGCTACACTACTAGTCAGTAGCAGAGCCAGGATAAAATCAAGTTCAGTTTGACAGTATTTGACAGTAACTTAGATGAAGGCCTGCTTAGCAAGTCTGCAGGTGACCCAATGTTGAGAGGGATAGGAAACATGTTGAATTATTAAATACGTTGAATGACACCCATAAAAATCTCATGGTTTGGAGCAATGAGCCAAATCCAATTTCTTCCTTCTGAATGATCCTCTTCTCATAGCTTCTGTGACACAACACTCTGGTTTTCCATCTACCTCTCTGGCCACACCTTCTCTGCCTTCTTTATAGCTTCCTCCTCCTGTGACTGAGCATTATTACTCAAGAGAAATCCTTGAGTCCTCAGTGTTTAGCCTGGCTTCCTCTTCTCTTCTTATTCTCTCTTTCTAAAGTTATCTGTGCTTTAAATACCACTGCATGCTGACACAATGATATCTCCAGCCTGGACTTCTCCTCCAACCACTGACCCTACAGTCAGTACCTCTTGGCTATATCAAAAGTACATCAAATTCAAAATGTCTAAGACTCAGCTCATGATATGCCCCTTACCCCAAACATGTTCTCTCCCAGTGTTCCCTATCTCAGGAAATGACGACTCCACTCATCTGCTTACACAAGGCAGAAACCTAAGAATCATCGCAGTTCACTTTCCTCAACCCGACCACAGCCCAGTCAATATGCCACCAACTCGAGATGGCATTTTTAATTTCTAATGATTTAATTCTCAAAACTTCTTTCCATCTCCACCATTACCCTGCCTTCACCTCTCCTCTGGATTATACCAACTGGCTTACTTACATTCACCTGCCCAGCCCTGCCCCATCTATCCATTCTCTACTGAGCAGCAGGGTAATTATTTCCAGACCTGGTTTTGACCACTGAAACTTAAAATTCAGTGGCTCTGTACTCTTCTTAGGATGGAAAACAAAACAACATTCTAACACGGCCCAGCAGGCCCCATATGATCTGACCCCTACTTACCCTGCCAATCTCCTCCTGCCCCACAGCTTCGCTTCTTGGTCCCGCTCTGCACTTCTCTCAGCTACTAACGTGCACATTGCCCCCTGCTGCAAAGAGACCTTCCTATCTCATTTCCTACGCCTTTGCATGATCTTTCCTGCCCTGTTTCCCTAGTTAGTGCTACTCTTTAGTCAGATCTCAGCTCAATCTTCACTTCTTCAGAGAAGCTCCCCTGACTCCCTTAAGTCACAGCCCTCTTGATGGGTTCTCGGAACCCCATGTGCTGTTCGTCCCTCTCACTTTTCACAGTAGAATACATATCTTCATCAGAGTGATGATCCACTTAATGCTGCACCTTGCCCTAGACCCCAAGCTCCATGAAGGCACAAGCTATTTCTGATTTTGCTCATTTCTTCATCCCAGCAGCTAGCACCGTGCCTGGTAATACAGGTGCACATTAAGTATTTGTTGAGTAAATTGAATGGATAAAAGGGCTAACCTTTAAGCAATATTCAGGCTGTCTGATCCTGGAAAACAACCAAAACTAAACGTGAAGCACAGCATTTTGGGGACACTAGGTACAATAAAAGCATCCTGACACCTCATCAGGAACTAGGACATCACTGTTTAACCGTAGGGTGATTACCTGAGAAAATGATGGTAGATGCCCGATTTGCTGGAAACTATGAGGTGAAAATTGGTATGAAAATGGAGTGAGGCATGAGACCTGGCTATATTTAGCTCATTCACCATTTCAGTCAGATTTTAAAACAGCTACTATGTTCCACGTACAATACTAGGCTCAGGCATCTATCCACAGATGAATAAGACCCCATCTGTGACTTCAAGTGGCACAGTCTCACAGGAGGAAAGTCTTGGGAACAATTAATACACCACGATGTCAGGATGAAGTCAGTCTGAAAGGTCAGGAAGATGACTGCTGTGGTCTTCACCCTGAGACCCTCCGGGGTCAGCAGAGTCACTAGAGGCGGTGCTCTGACTCCCCGCTTCTCACCTGCTTTTCTGGCTAGATGCTGTCTGGTCTCTGTTTCAACACCTTCACTGCCAGTGCTGTCACTCCAGAGGCGGCCGACTCGTTGCACTTCTGGGCGTCTCTGGTTGTTAGTGAGTTCTGTGTGTCCCTGATATTGAGCAGTTAGATGGATTGTTCCTCTCTTCATTTACCCGTTGACCATAATTCTGCCCTAAGTAAAGTTAACTGCATGCTTCATGACAACAAGGATAAAAAGAAATCTGAGAAAATGAAAAAGTTTCTTTAAAAGGGAGAAGAGAAGGCTGAAGCATCAGAAGTCTTGTGTTTATAGTTGGGTTTTTTCTCAATATATTTTATTTCCTTTCTCCTTTCTGTTATAGAGTCAGTAAAGTTCACCGTTACCAAATATGGACATCATTAGTAGACTGGTTAAGACCTAACTCTGAAATAGGCATTCAATGGGCAAATAGAATTATTATCCATGAAGGCTACAATGGAACCACTTACCAAAATGACATCGCCTTGATTGAATTGAAAAAACGCCCAAACCAAAAAGAATGTGTGCTGCTTAATTCCATCCCCGCCTGTGTGCCCTGGTCTCCGTATCTATTCCGACCTAACGACAAATGCATCATTTCTGGCTGGGGTCGAGAAAAAGGTATAAGTTTTACAATTTATTCATCAGAATCCAGTGCTTGAAAGAGAATGGCAATAGAAATGCATAGGAGCTAATCTAGTGGTCAGAGAGAAACACAGCATCAAATCCAGAAAAGTGAGCATCCAGCCAGGGCTGGCTTGATAGGCTTGGGACCGAAGGGCCCTGTGCTTGGTTTACTTCTCTGCTGTCACCATCGTGAAATTCCTAATAATTTTTGCAGAGGCCCCACCTCACATTTTCATTTTTCACTGGGCTCCACAAATTGTTTAGCTGATCCTGATCCAGACTTTCAGAGGACACCTACACTCTGTGATCCTGAAGCATACATTGAGAGGGAACTATTCACCAAGAAAAACATGGAGTGATGGGGAACCTAGACAGGGACTTTGTAGATTTGTTGGAGAGATGTGGTTGGAAAATAAAAAGGTTTCAAAGGGATAGTACAGGATCTGCTGAGTGAGTGATCCCACAACGCTCTGCGCTCTCTCTCCCCTCCCCGACCCCCCATTCTCCATGCCCCACCCCCACATCCCACAAAGGCAAAGGGAATGTAAAGAATTCATTCCTCAAGCTTCTAAGAAGACTTGAGGTGGACATTCAGATGCATAAGAGGTGTGGATGCTTAGGGACAAATTATTAAAAAGACCTGGTAAATTACAGCTTAGATTAGAATTAAATCAGCGTATGTGTTTCCCCTCATCTTGAAGAGTTAGCCTGGAAATTTAGCTGCTTTTTTTTTTTTTTTTTTTTGAGGAAGATTAGGGTGAGCTAGCATCTGCTGCCAATCCTCCTCTTTTTGCTGAGGAAGGCTGGCCCTGAGCTAACATCCATGCCTGTCTTCCTCTACTTTAGAGGATCTGGGCCAGCGAACCCCAGGCTACCAAAGCGGACGTGTGCAGTTAACCGCTGCACCACTGGGCTGGCCCCAAAATTTAGCTTCTTTTTGACCTCTTAAGCTCTCTTTGTGAATAACTTTACTGCATCGGTCTTATAAACTCGTATTCCAACACATTCTTTATAATTGCTACATTGGAAAGTATAAAATATATGTATAAATTAACCTGGATTTGTGGTATGTTTGAATAACCAAGACTTACAAAATACTAAATTTTATTAGTACTTAATTCATCCGGAAGGCATTATGTCCTTATATTTGTTCCATTTTTCTTAAAAATTTTATTATGTACATTTACAAGTATATACAAAAGCAAAGATAAAAGTATAACAAACCTACTTATTCATCACCCAGTTTCCACAGTTATCAACATTCTACCAATCTTGTTTTATCTCTTTGAATAGGAAATAGGATAATTAGGATAGGATAGGATAGTTAGGAAGGTTTATTTATAAAGGGGTTAATTACAAAGATGCGGGTGGGGGCTTGGGGAACCACAAGGGCTATGCAGGAATCCAGGACTAACAGTACCAGAGCTGGGACCTCTCCTAGATCTGAAGACATAAGGGGAAGGAGACATTACTAGAAGGTGAACGAGCTTCAGATAGAGCAGGCTGCCTTGAGAGGAGCAATGACCTTGGGTCGCTGGTTACAGCCAGCCCCAATTTCACCTCCTCTCTCCTTCCTGCCTTCCCTTCTGCTGGTGTCCTCTGCCGGAAACCAGCTGGAAACCAGAGGCTAAGGGCTTCCAACTGAGGCAGTTCCTCCACTCAGGCTATAAGGGCAGGGAGCAGGGCACTGATGGGTGGATAATGGGTCTGAAGGATGATCAGGAGCTATTCAACATATTCCCAGCCAACACACACTTATTTTTTCCTGGAGTATATTAAATCAAATCTCAGTTATCATGGAATTTCACCCATGACTACTCCAGTATCTTAAGCAGGCAAGGGCTTAAAAAACAAAAACAAAACACACTATCATTCACACACAATAAAATGAAAGTGATTCATAATATTGTATAATAACAAGCTCATGTTTAATATTCCTCAATTATTTACAAAATATTTTTACCATCAGATTATTTCCATTTGGATCCAAAGAAAGTCCACATTGCAAGTCCTGGCTATTTTTCATAAAACTCTTTTAATCCAGAACAGTTACCCCTTCCTTTAGAATTTCCACATCTTGAATTTGGCTGATTGTATCCTCGATGTGGCATTTAACATGTTCTTCTATCTCATGTATTTTCTACTAACTGGTAGACATGTTCTGATGCATTGCTTTATTTATTAATCAGATATGGCTTAACACATTATTGAGCCCTTACTGTGACCGCAAGATAGTAATGCTGAAGTGCTAGGATTTCACAGACCCAGCCAACAAACAAGGGGTGCAGGGGCTACAAGGCTGAAAGACAAAGGCCAGCTCTTAAGGCACTTTCAGTACAGAGGAGCTGTCAGACATGAACGCCACCATCAGACAGCAGCATGTGACGAGTGTCTCAAGGAGGATACAAAAGGCATGGGGGAAGGAGACGTTACCAGAAGGGGCATTTCAGGGGAGGGAGCAATCTCCTGAGTCATTAAAAATTGCTCACACACTACAGGACCTCCCAGTTTTTAAAGGCTTCTCCTGAGTTAGGGGAAGTAATAAATTACTAATTTTTAAAAAGCTCTTATCTGGAAGAAGGTAGCCATCTTAAGACTAATTTGAATTAGCACTTGAAGCAGAAAAAAAGAAATTCTTTCCTGATTTTGCCATACACTATGGTGGATTTTTGTCTCCCTCTGCCTCCCAGAAGACAAGAACGTTAGTTCTACAGGTAATTACCATGTGCTCACCACAGTGCTGGGGGTGTGGGGTGTCCTCTCAGGATAAGCCAGAGGTCTCTGTCCCCTGGTAGTTTACAGAGTCATTGAGGAGCTAAGTCATTTGGCATGAAACGTTTAGTGTAAAGTGAATTACTGAGTTCATGGATTAATTAATTACATAAATATTATTAAGCAACTATTTTGTGCCCCATGAGGCTGGGTGTGGTGCAGCAGTGAAGGAGTCAGAGCCAGCCTCCGCCCTCCCAGGGCAGAAACACTGCTGCACACTGGGAAAGGAGGACAGGGATGGGCAAAGAGACATGGCACCCTGTATTCTTAGCATTTTCCCACCTTCCCTGAACTGTCAATCAGCAACAGGACCTGGCCCTTCTCTGTCCTTGGACCAAAAATGTGCCAGTCCCAAATCGCTAACTTCAATGGAAGGGAAATCCTAAATCCTCTTTAAATCATGTTCAAATCCCTTAGGAGATGCAGTTCCTCACAGACACACAAAAACACACACACGCTGATAACTGCAGGGGTATTTTCTTCATTTTACCTTCTTACATTAAGAAGTTGTTTTAACATTAACACGCACTTTCCTGGAAAGAAGGGACTCTAAGAAGACAGGAGGTATTTCTCTGAGAAGCCCCTGGGCCCTGATTCCTACCCAACTCCCCCAACGGACTCAGCAATCAGAGGGGAAGGTGCGACCCAGCTCTCAGTAAATGAGGATGACGTCAGACCTACGTTCAGTCACGCCCCTTGACTACTTTTAGAAAGACAATTATAGAAACTGGGGACATGAGCAGTGAATGATCAAATATGCTAATTAATTAGCCTCGAAAGTTTATAAATATGTGTTAAAGAATATATAGATTCTTATATATTGCTAATAGTTTACTAAATGATGAGTATTTCTGTAGATTCCTCATTTGTGACTTCTGAATGTCTATTTGTTTTCCCACTTTGTTTAGATCATCAAAAAGTCTACTCACTTAGGTGGGGTGAGGTGCATCTCATCAGCAACTGCTCCAGGTTCTACCCGAATCGCTACTTTGAGAAAGAAATGGAGTGTGCAGGTGAGCACCGAGTGGTTTCTCCCAAAGAGAAATACATACATATATCCTGCCTGTCTATAGACACCTCTCCTCTCCCTGCCAGATCAGCCCCTGCTCTGGGCCCTGGACCTTGCATTTGCCCTCTGGCTGTGGCAGCATCAAACTCTTTCGGTCCTGCCCCTCCGCTCAAGTTCCTTCACTCTTAGACTAAGAGGAAAAGCTTCCTGAAGCTGTTCAACAGCAGGATAGCAAGGTGACAAACAGCGCAGACTTTGGAGCCTGGCTCCCTGGACTTACAGCCCAGTTTTAGCAATTACTACTCATGTGACCTGGAGCAAGTTCCCTCATCTGCAAAACTGGGGATCTTAGTAGATGAGGAAACAGATGAAGAGCAGTTACACATGCCTAAAGTCTTAGAGACAAGTGGTATATCCAGGATCACACCCCAACGTCTTCCAAATAAAACGCCAAATGATCTCGTTTCCAATGCGTCCAGTGGAAGTAAATTCTCCCTCTTCGGAAATCCCATTGCACGTCTATGCTGCCTGCCACTGTCTCTATGTCACAGCAATGCTAGGGCCTGACCTAACCCAACCACAGCAGTTCCTTCTTAGAGTGGTCACCCAAAGGCAGGTACCAGCCAGGGCAGTGCATTTATGATGATTTTTTTTTTTTTTTGGGGTGAGGAGGATTGGCCCTGAGCTAACATCTACTGACAATCTTGCTCTTTTTTTGCTTGAGGAAGACGGTCGCTGAGCTAACATCTGTGCCAGTCTTCCTCTATTTTGTATATGGGACACCACCACAGCCTAGCTTGATGAGCAGTGTGGAGGTCCGTGCCCAGGATTCAAACCTGCAAACCCCAGTCCACCAAAGCTGAGCATGCAAACTTAACCACTATACCATGGGGCCAGTCCCATTAGGGTGCTTTATTGGAGCCACTTATAAATAGTGTATTACAGACAAAGACATCCTATAACTTCTTGGATACAGCAATTTAAAAATCTTAGAAAGTCATCAGAGTGAGAAGAAAGTAAACAGACCATTCCTGTGCCCTCCCATCTTAAAATGGAGCTCAGGATTACAGAGCACAAAACAAGGGAAGAGCACAAAATCTCCCAGGAGGCCATATCACAGAATGAGGACATGCTCTGAGGTCTGGCTGCCTGAGTTCAAGTCCAGGCTCTGCCACTTATTAGCTGTATGACCTTGGACAAGTTAGTCTGCCTCTCTGTGCCTTATTTGTCTCATCTTCAAATAGAGATAATGATGATACTTAACTCACAGGCTTGTGTTAAGGACTGAAACAATGAATGACTAGTAGATATCAAGCAGTCAATAAGCACTAGGAGTTGCTATTATTCTCCCTCTTGGCATCTGATGCTACTTCCAGATGGCAATCTCATCACAGTATATACTTGCATTAAGCAGAGAAGGCAGGGAGAGCACTTGCTAAATGTGGAGAATGAACAGAAGACAAAGTATTCCCCAGCCTGCATCTCTACTGCTCCAGGGGCTGGAGAGCCTGGGAGGGTGAGCTCATGGTGTTTCCTGTCAGGAGAGCGTGAGGGAGCTCAGGTCCTCACATACGCTGGTGGAAGAGCAGGAAGTCAGCATGGCGGCCTTGACAGATGGAAGTAAATGTGTGGTTTTCTTTTCCCTTTGTGTTTCTCAGGTACAGTGGACGGTTCCATCGATGCCTGTAAAGGGGACTCTGGAGGTCCTTTAGTCTGTCAGGATGCCAACAATGTGACTTATGTTTGGGGTGTCGTGAGTTGGGGTGAAAAGTGTGGAAGACCAGACTTTCCAGGCGTTTACACCAAAGTGGCCAATTATTTTGACTGGATTAGCCACCACGTGGGAAGGTCTCTTATTTCTCAGCATAATGTATGAAAACTGTGATCTTTCTCTTCTTTCTGCTCATTTTCTCTCAGGAGTTCTGTTGAAGTTGAAATGATACTGCATAATTAGTACTTCTCTAGGAAAAAAGACAAAGCCAATCTTACTGGATATCTTTAAAGGTCTCTACAGTTTATACCATGTTGGCATTTTGCTGTATAATTCTCAAATAAATATTATCGTCAAGCATACATATTTTATTCATTAGAAAATGTAGCTAAATGATCTCTTCATACAGGAGTGGTGTACTGACTGCTAAAAGGTGTAGCTAGTTGAAGGATACTGGATTCCCAGAAGCCTACATTCAAACCCCAGCTCTACTAATTGCTTGGTTCTGGGCAATTTATTATCTTCTTTGTGTCTCATTTTCTATCGTTAAAGCGGAAACATTTGAGCAAATGAGATTACATTCTTATGAAATCTTTGGCATGGTACCTGTCACAGGAAAATCACTCACCTCACAGCTCTTGTCCTATTTCTCTGCTTCTTGAAGTATTAAAAGTTCTTGAAAAATTCACCTTTCCTTTCTCATTTCACAAGTTGTCCTTGACCCTCTCTCTACTCCCCTCATGGATGCTGCAGCACCACGGTTGACCTCTGCAGTGTGGCCTCACAGCCGCTTCCCCGTCCTCATCCCCCTGCCCCCAGCAGCAGCAGCACAGGCCACCCCGCAGGGCATCAGGCTCTGCCCGGCCGCTGCCTCCCTGGCTGCTGGTCTCACCCTCCTTCCCGCCTCTGCCTTCTGGTCACTTCTCTCACTTGCCACTTTCCCAGGTGATCTCGTCTAGACTCAGCTTTAAATCCCATCCAATTACTCACAAATCCACATTTCCAGTGCTGACCTTTCCTAGAACTCCAGACCAGTGTGTCTCACTCAGCACTTAACATCTCCATCTGCATATCTAATAGCATTTCAAAGAAACATGGCCAACCCACAACTCTTCTTTAAAAAATTTATTTTGTTTATTGCAGTAACATTGGATTATACCATTATATAACTTTCAGATGTACATTGTAATATATTTTGAACTCTGCATGGATTACATCATGTTCACCACCCAAAGACTAATTTCAATCCATCACCACACACGTGTGCCTAATCACTCCTTTTGCACTCCTCCCTCCTCCCTAGTCCCCCTCCCCCACCGCGTAACCACTAATCCAATCTCTGTTGCTATGTGTTTGTCATTGTTTTTATCTTCTGCTTATGAGTGTATTCATACGGTATTTGACTTTGTCCCTCTGACTTACTTCGCTTATCTTAATACCCTCAAGGTCCATCCATGTTGTCACAAATGGCTGGATTTCATAATTTCTTATGGCTGAGTAGTATTCCATTCTGTATGTATACCACATCTTCTTTATCCATTCATCCCTTGATGGGCACCTAGATTGCTTCCAAATCTTGGCTATTGTGTATAATGCTGCAATGAACATAGGGGTGCATGCAACCTCATGCATTTGTGTTTTCAAGTTCCTTGGATAAAGACCCAGCAGTGGGACAGCTGGATCATATGGTAGATCTATTCTTAATTTTCTGAGGAAACTCCATACTGTTTTCCATAGTGGCTGCACCAGTTTGCACTCCCACCAGCAGTGGATGAGGGTTCCCTTCTCTCCAAACCTCTCCAACACTTATTGTTTCCTGTCTTGTTAATTATAGCCATTCTGACTGGAGTGAGGTGATATCTCCTTGTAGTTTTGATTTGCATTTCCCTGATAGTTAATGATGTTGAACATCTTTTCATGTGCCTGTTGGCCATTTGTGTATCTTCTTTGGAGAAATGTCTGTTCAGATCTTTTGCCCATGTTTTAATTGGTTTGTTGGTTTTTTTGTTGTTGAGCTGTATGAGTTCTTTCTATATTTTATGGATATTAACCACTTATCTGATATCTGCTTTGCAAATATCTTCTCCCAATTGTTAGGTTGTCTTTTCGTTTTGTTGATGGTTTCCTTTACTATGCAGAAGCTTTTTAGTTTGATGTAGTCCCATTTGTTTATTTTTTCTATTGTTTCCCTTGCCCGGTCAGACATGGTATTTGAAAAATATGCTGCTAAAACCAAAGTCAAAGAGCGTACTTCCTGTGTTTTCTTCTAGAAGTTTCATGGTTTCAGGTCTTACATTCGCGTCTTTAATCCATTTTGAGTTAATTTTTGTGTGTGGTATAAGATAATGATCTACTTTCATTCTTTTGCAAGTGGATGTCCAGTTTTCCCAACACCATTTATCGAAGAGACTCTCCTTTCTCCATTGTATGTTCTTGGCTCCTTTGTCAAAAATCAGCTGTCCATATATGTGTGGATTTATTTCTGGGCTCTTGATTCTATTCCATTGATCTGTGTGTCTGTTTTTGTACTGGTACCATGCTGTTTTGGTTACTATAGCTTTGTAGTATATTTTGAAATCAGGGAGTGTGATACCTCCAGCTTTGCTCTTTTTCCTCAGGATTCCTTTGGCTAATTCAGGGTCTTTTGTTGTTCCATATAAATTTTAGGATTCTTTGTTCTATTTCTGTGGAAAATGTTGTTGGAACTTTGATAAGGATTGCATTGAATCTATAGATTGCTTTAGGAAGTATGGACAGTTTAACTATATTAATACTTCCAATCCAAGAGCATGAAATACCTTTCCACTTCTGTGTGTCTTCTTCAATTTCTTTTTTTTTTTTGAGGAAGATTAGCCCTGAGCTAACTACTGCCAGTCCTCTTCTTTTTGCTGAGGAAGCCTGGCCCTGAGCTAACATCTGTGCCCATCTTCTTCTACTTTATATGTGGGACGCCTACCACAGCATGGCGTGCCAAGTGGTGCCATGTCCGCACCTGGGATCCGAACCGGCGAGCCCCAGGCCGCCAAGAAGCAGAACATGCAAACTTAACTGCTGTACCACTGGGCCGGCCCCTTCAATTTCTTTCAGCAATGTTTTATAGTTTTCAGTATACAGATCTTTCACCTCTTTGGTTAAGTTTATTCCTAGGTATTTTATTCTCTTTGTTGCAATTGTAAATGGGATTGTATTCTTAATTTCTCTTTCTGCTACTTCATTGTTAGTGTATAGAAATGCAACTGATTTTTGTATGTTGATTTTGTATCCTGCAACTTTACTGTATTCATTTATTATTTCTAAAAGTTTTTTAGTGGCTTCTTTGGGGTTTTCTATATATAAAATCATGTCATCTGCAAATAGTGACAGTTTCACTTCTTCTTTTCCAATTTGGATGCCTTTTATTTCTTTTTATTGCCTGACTTCTCTGGCTAGGACTTCCAATATTATGTTAAATAAGAGTGGTGAAAGTGGGCATCCTTGTCTGGTTCCTGTTCTTAGAGGGCTAGCTTTCAGTTTTTCTCCATTAAGAATGATATTAGCTGTGGGTTTGTCATATATGGCCTTTATTATGTTGAGGTATTTTCCTTCTATACTCATTTTATTTAGAGTTTTTATCATAAATGGATGCTGTATCTTGTCAAATGCTTTCTCTGCATCTATTGAGATGATCTTGTGATTTTTATTCTTCATTTTGTAAATGTGGTGTATCACGTTGATTGACTTGCAGATCTTAAATCATCCCTACATCCCTGGAATGAATGCCCCCTTGATCATGATGTATGATCTTTTTAATGTATTGTAGTATTTGATTTGCTAGTATATTGTTGAGGATTTTTGCATCCATGTTCATCAGTGATATTGGCCTGTAATTTTCTTTTTTTGTGTTGCGTTTATCTGGTTTTGGTATCAGGGTAATGTTGGCCTCATAGAATGAGTTAGGAAGCCTCCCCTCCTCTTCAATTTTTTGGAAGAGTCTGAGAAGGATAGGTATTAAGTCCTCTTTGACTGTTTGGTAGAATTCACCAGGGAAGCCATCTGGTCCTGGACTTTCTTTTGGGGGGTGGGGGGGAGGTTTTTGATTACTGTTTCGATCTCCTTACTGGTGATTGGTCTATTCAAATTCTCTCTTTCTTCTTGATTCAGTTTCGGAAGGTTGTATGAGTCTAAGAATTTATCCATTTCTTATGGATTATCCAATTTGTTGGCGTATAGCTTTTCATAGTATTCTCTTATAATCGTTTGTATTTCTGAGGTGTCCATTGTAATTTCTCCTCTTTCATTTCTGATTTTATTTATGTGAGCCTTCTGTCATTTTTTTCTTGGTAAGTCTAGCTAAAAGTTTGTCAATTTTGTTTACATTTCAAAGAACTAGCTCTTGGTTTCATTGATTTTTTCTATTTTTTCTTTCTTTAGTCTCTATTTCATTTATTTCTGCTCTGATTTTTATTATTTCCTTCCTTCTGCTGATTTTGGGCTCTGTTTATTACTGTTTTTCCAGTTCCTTTAGGTGCACTGTTAGATTGTGTATTGGGGATTTTTCTTGTTTGTTCAGATAGGCCTGAATTGCTATAAACTTCCCTCTTAGAACCACTTTTGCTGTATCCCATAGATTTTGGCATGTCATAATTTCATTTTCATTTGTCTCCAGGTATTTTTTTATTTCCTTTGATTTCTTCATTGACCCAATTGTTGTTCAGCAGCATTTTGTTTAATCTCCACATTTTTGTGGCTTTTCTGATTTTCTTCCTGTAGTTGATTTCTAGTTTCATACCTTTGTGGTCAGAAAAGATGCTTGGTATTATTTCAATCTTCTTAAATTTATTGAGACTTGTTTTGTGGCCTAATATATGATCAATCCTGGAGAATGTTCCATGTCCATTTGAAAAGAAAGTATATTCTTTAGTTTGGGGATAGAATGTTCTATATATATCTACTAAGTCCATCTGGTCAAATGTGTCATTTAAGGCCAATGTTTCCTTATTAATCTTCTGTTTGGATGATCTATCCATTGCTGTAAGTGGAGTCTTAAAATCCCCTCCTATTATTGTGTTACTGTCTATTTCTCCTTTTACGTCTGTTAATAATTGCTTTATATATTTAGGTGCTCCTATATTGGGTGCATATGTATTTACAAGTGTTCTATCCTCTTGTTGGACTGTGATTTTTATCATTATGTCGTGCCCTTCTTTGTCTCTTGTTACAGTTTTTGTTTTAAAGTCTATTTTGTCTGATATAAGTATTGCTACCCCAGCTTTCTTTTCATTGCCGTTTGTATAGAGTACATTTTTCCATCCTTTCACTTTCAGTTTGTGATCATCTTTAGGTCTGAAGTGTGTGTCTTGTATGCAGCATATATATGGGTCTTGTTTTTTTATCCAATTGGTCACCCTATGCCTTTTGATTAGAGCATTTAGTCCATTGACATTTAAAGTAGCTATTGATAAATATGCATTTATTGCCATTTTGTTACTTTTTTTCTGGGTGTTTTAGTAGTTCTTCTCTGTTACTTTCTTCTTCTCTTGCTCTCTTCCCTTGTGGTTTGATGACTTTCTTTAGTAATATGTTTTGATTTCCTTTCTCTTACTTATTTGTTTATTATAGGTTTCGGGTTTGTGATTACCATGAGGTTCATATATAATATTCTAAGTACATAGCAATCTATATTGAGTTGATAGTCTCTTTAGTGTGACCTCTTTCTAAAAGCTCTACTCTTTTACTCCCTTCCTTCCACATTTTATGTTTTCTAAATCATATCTAATCTCTTACTTTGTGTGTGTCTATCCATCACCCTCTTATCATTGAAATAGGTAATTTTAGTATTTTTGTCTTTTAACCTTCATATTATCTTCACAGGTGGTTGATCTGCTACCTTTACTGTATTTTTGCCTTTACCAGTGATTTTACTGCCTGTTTTTGGGGTTTTTTTTTTTTTTAAATAACTTTCTTATTCCTATTTGTTGTCTTCTCTTTCCCACTTAAATAAGTGCTTTCAGAATTTCTTGTAGAACTGGTTTCTTGGTGATAAACTCCTTTAATTTTTGCCTGTCTGGGAAATTCTTTATCTCTCCTTCCTTTATGAATGTTAACCTTTCTGGATAGAATATTCTTGCTGTAGGTTTTTTCCTTTCAGCACTTTAAATATGTCATGCCACTCTCTCCTAGCCTATAGGGTTTCGGCTGAGAAGTCTGCTGATAGCCTTATGGGCTTTCCTTTTTAGGTCATTTGTTGCCTTTCTCTTGCAGCTTTTAGGATTCTTTGTCCTTAATTTTGGACATTTTAATTATAATGTGTCTTGCTTTTGGCCTCTTTGGGTTCATCTTGCTTGGTGCTCTCTGTGCTTCCTATACTTGGATGTTTGTCTCCTTCCTTAGGTTAGGAAAGTTTTCAGCTATTATTTCTTCAAATAGATTCTCTGACCCTTTGTCTCTCTCTCTCCTTCAGGGACACCTACAATATGAATGTTAGTGTGCCTGATATTGTCCCAGAATTCCCTTAGATTGTTCTCATTCTTTTTAATTCTTTTTTCTTTTATCTCTTCAGCTTGGGTGATTTCCTCTAGTCTTTCATCCAGCTCGCTGATCTGTTCTTCTGTATCATCTACTCTGCTATTGAGTGCCTCTAGTGAATTTTTAATTTCCAGTATTGTATTCTTCAGTTCTGATTGGTTCTCTTTTATACTTTCCAATTCTTTGTTGACGTTCTCACTGTGTTCATCTGGTCTTCTCCCAAGATCAGTGAGCATCCTTATGAGTTTTTGCTTGAACTCTTTGTCAGGTAGATTGCTTATTTCTGTTTCATTTAGTTCTTTTTCTGGGGTTTGTCCTGTTCCCTTGCTTGGAATGTATTCCTTTGCCTCCTCATTATGCCTCTTTCTCTGTGCTTATATCTATGTATTAGGTGAGTCATCTATGTCCTCTGATCTTGGAGAAGTAGCCTTATGTAACAGACACCTTTTGAGGTCCAGCAGTGCGCTTCCCTCTCACCACCAGTCCAGATGTTCCAGGAGTGACCCCTGTGTGGGCCACTTATGTCCTTCTGCTGCAGCAGGCTTGCTCTTACTGCAGGTACCCAGGGAGTCTAGGTTTTCCCTCCCTGGCCAACTGTTTGTAAATGGGGTTTGGGGAGCCCCAGCATAATTGGCTGCAATGTCTAATAGCACACTCCTGTTGCAGTCTTCCTATTAAATGAGTATACACCCAGTGTAGCTTGTTGCCAGGCTCAGGGGCTTACAGTTGCTATAGGCCTCAGGCCTGCAAGGCTGTTGTCAGCTCTCTTAGGATTGCAGCTGAGTGGGGCTGGCCCCAGGCACAGGAGCATCCAATTGTTTCAGGCTTTGGAAGGGAGGGCTGATCCCCTTTGTGGCTATTTGTGAAGCACAGGTCTTCTGCCACTGATAAGCACCCCCCCCCCCACCCAGGTCCACACACTGTCAACACAGCCCTGGTCCATGCACACTTCCTGACTCCCTGGAGCATACCCAGTTGCCCCACTGCAGAGGCCCCCACCTCTCCACCAATGCCCCCCCCCCCCGACAGTTCACCTGGTCCTCACACCAGCCCTGCCCCATGTAGGCAGACAAACTTGCCCACCTATAGAGGATTGAGGCATCCAGTCTATGCAGGCCAACAAGTAACCAGAGGGCTTGCTGTTGAGTGACAATGGTCTCTAGGGCAGGCTGCCTGCCCTGGCTGAACTGTATTAAATCTGCACTCTAGTGGGTGTGGCAGACCCTTGGGCTAACGGGCAAGGGGAAGAACCCTAATGGCTTCTGCCAGCATCTGTGTCAGCATGCCTATACTAGGTCACAACAATGGCTGCCACCAATGTCTCAGTCTCCGGAGATGTCTCACCTCTCACTGAGATGCACCCAGAGCCTACCAGGGGAGTCTCTTTTCACCAAAGGACTGTGCAGCTTTCTTTCTGGTCATTTTAGGTTGCTCTCTGAGATGGGTGAGTTTGTGCATGGGCCCTTTAAGACCTGGCTTTTTTTTTTCCAGATTGGCACCTGAGCTGACATCTGTTGCCAGTCCTTTTCTTCTTCTCCTCCTCCTCCTCCCCAAAGCCCCCTGGTGCATAGCTGTGTATTCTAGTTGTGAGTGCCTCTGGTTGTGCTATGTGGGACACCACCACAGCATGGGTTGATGAGTGGCATCATGTCCATGCCTAGGATCTGAACCAGGGAAACCCTGGGCCACCAAAGTGGAGTGTGCAAACTTAACCACTCAGCCACGGGACCAGCCCCAAGAGCTGGCCTTATTCCACTTATGTCAATAGCTTTTCTTGGGGTATTCCCTGTTGTAGTTAATAGCCAGCAAAGCCAGATATTATGACCCTCATCTCAGTTGTGCTGAGTCTGAAGGATGCTTACAGTGGTAACGTGCCCATGTTCAGGTCTCTGCTTCTCCAGGGAAGGCTGTGTACCTTCAGGTGGCTCCTGCCTGGCCAGCTATGAAGCTCCACAGCTTGCAAAGGTGGCTTTTTTCCTCTCCAGAAGGAATTTTCTGCCTCTACTGCCTCAATCAGGACTGTCCCTTGTTGTGGGGGTTCTTTTTATACAGTTTTCAGTTCTTTCTCTGGGGTAATTTACTAAGAATAGTTGTAACCTGGTTGTGTTTGTGGGAGGAGTGAGTTCAGAGTCTGCCTCTGCCGCCATCTTGACAAGATCTCCAGCCCACAACTCTTGATCTCCCTTCCTAAACCTGCATCTCCCACCATAGTAAATGGCACCACCATCCATTCGGGGCTCCCCCGTGGACCCAATGTACAGCAGGCACCCAGTCTCTATCACATGACCCTGCTTTAATCTCAGCATAGCACTTGTCATCACCCAACATATTCCATTTCCATTTGCCTACCCCTCCCCCCACAGTGCTCACCCTCCAACCACCCCTTGCCCCTCCACAATGGAAGACACAGGAGAAGAGAGACTTTGTCTGTCTTCCTTCCAACTGCATCCCTAGCCTTTGGTTCACAGAAGGAGCTCAATGCATACACTTTAGCTGCTTTTATTATATTTTTAAAGCACAGGTATCATCATCTTGAAGATAGAGGTATATTTTTCTCATAAATATTATCTTCAATACCTGGGATCCAATTCTGGATAGAATCCAGTTGTTTTAATGAAAGAAATGGCCATTTCTGCATATATTTCAAAATCAGTTGCTGCCCAGATTTTTTTTGCTTTTTAAAAATTTTGGTAAAATATGCATAACAAAATTTTACCATTTTTACCATTTTGAAGTATACAGTTCAGTGGCATTAAGTACATTCACATTGTTGTGCAACCATCACCACCATCCATCTCCAGAAACTTTTCCCAAGCTGAAACTCTGCCCATTAAACAGTGACTCCTCCTCCCGTTCCCATGCTGACAAGATTTTTAATTCGTTTTGTCATTGAATGGCAGGGAGTTTTTGGTTACCTGTCGCTGTGAAGAAAGAACCCAAAACCAGTGATTTAAATACAGTTGTTTATTATTTTGGTCATGCATTTGGGGATTGGCCAGGCTCAGCAGGGCAGTTCTTCCATCCTCTCATGCAGTTGACCTCAGACAGGGCCAGGGCAAGGGCCATCTTGAAGGTGTCTTCACTCGCACATCTGCAGTCTGGGCTGGGAGGACTCACGCTGGGTTTCTTGAGATCTCCCTCTCTGTGGTCTCTCCACATGGCTCTCACCATGGCAATTCAGGGGCATCAGACTTCTTACAGAGCCCTGACATGTGTCCCAGCAGAACCTGAGTGGCCTTTTTCAACCAGCCTTGGAAGTCATTTAGCCTCACTCACATGACAGAGACCTGATCAAGTTCAAGAGGAGGAAATAGAATCCATCTCTTGATGGGAGGGATGTCAAAGAATTTGTGGCATGTTTTAAAACCACCACCTTGTCCTGATCCAGCAGACCTGGAAAGATATCTGTGCATGAGGTGAAAAGAGAATAGGACGAAGGGCGGCAAGCTGGGAAACCAGCATGTGAGGCACCCTCAGCTGAGCTAGAAAGGAATGGCATCGCAGCCCCTCGACACACCAAGAACTCTGAACAGTGACCTGGGACCTGGAGGCTTGGCAGCCAAGTGGGCCAGCGTTGGGGCCAGAAGAGTGAAGAGCCAGCTTCTCCATAGTGACTCCATGTGGCAGAGACTGGGAACAGCAGGAGTGGGACAATCTGACTCCAGGATTCCCCCAGTTTAGAGGTCTGTGTGAGGGCTCCTCAGCGCAGACAACAGAAGCTAACCTCATTGGTTTACTGGAAGAATAGATTTATTCAAAGATATTATGTGGTTCACAGAATCTCCAGGAAAGCCAGAGAGCTGGAGGCGATGCATCTGGGAATAATGCTCAAAGATGGCGGTAAGACTCTCCATCAGAGACGCCCACCACCACGAGCTCGGGTCCCAGGCTCCATGCACAGCTTGTACTGCAGAGGCTGCGCACTGGACACTACCGCTGGACCCTGTGCCACTGCTGCTTCTGAGAGGCAGCAAGCTCGTTCCCGCAGGTGCTCAGTGAACAGAGCTCACCAGATGTGGAGCTCTGCAACCATCTTACATTTCACTCTGGCCTCAGAGCACATCGTCTTACAAGGGAGATGGGAAAATAAATTATAAAGCTGCACTTTGCCCCGTACAATGGTGTGGAAAACTCAAGGGAGACCCATAGATCAGCCTGAAGTGTCAAAGAAGGCTTTCCCAGAGGGGAGCTTAATCTGAACTATGGAAGAACTTTCCAGGAAGATGCAAATGCAAAGGCCCTGCAGCTCGAGGAGCCAATCACACAAGAGGATGGAGAGCCCTTCCATGTGACTAGAGCCCAGGGTGCAGCTGAGGAGCCAGAGAGGGAGGACAGGGAAGACTAGGACTGGATCCTGGGGGGCCGCTGAGAAGCCAGACACAAGGGCCGGCCAGACCAGGACGGGAGCCCAGGGGCCACTGAGGAGCCAGACACGAAGGACAGGCCAGACCAGGACTGGAGCCCCGGGGGCTGCTGAGGAGCCAGAGAGGGAGAACAGGCCAGACTAGAGAGGGCCTCATTCCAAAGAGCTGGCACACTGAGAGACTTGCAGAGTTCACACTGGAGGCATTAGGAAAATGTACTGGAGGGGGTGAGATGGGCAGGGGAGATAGTTAAGAGACTATTGGAGTAATCCAAATGAAAAATGATGAGGGTAGAAACTAAAGCATGGCACTTTTAAAGAGGACGGCACTGATTCTAGGTATGTCAGGGAGTGAAACAGATGGCATCTGAGGATAGAATAGATGACAGGGCACTAGAGAGAGGGATATGAGTCTAGGGAAATTCCCAGGTTTTCTCTTGGATGATGAGGCGACTGGTGTTGCCACTGATTGCAGGTATGAAGGAAAGAGAGGAGCAGAAGCAGGTTTAGTTAGGGCTATTTTGAAGCTGTGGTGTCTGTATGGATCCAGGGAAGACGTATATAACATGAAGCCAAAAATCAACCAGAAGTTTGGAACTAGCCAGAAACCCTGTCTAGAGAAACCACACGCCTGGATTTATCCTGATGACCTAAAACCCTGCCATCTCACCTAAGCGGGTTCCTTTCCATCTTCTCCAGTGCTTCCTCTCTGTGTGCCAAATAATCCCACACTCTACCCAGGAAGATCACTGGAAAATCTCTCTCCCTGACTAGTATGGTCTGAATGTTTGTGTCCCCCCCAAAATTCATATGTTAAAATCCTAATGCTCAGTGTGACAGGATTAGGAAATGGGGTCTTTGGGAGGTGCTTAGGTCACAAGGGCAGAACCCCTGTGAGAGGGATTAGTGCCCTTATAAGACAGACCCGGAGATCCCTCACCTCTTCCACCATGTAAGGACACGGTGAGAAGTTGGCAGTCTGCAACCCGAAAGAGGGCCTTCACTGGAACCCAACCACACTGGCGCCCTGATTTTGGACATCCAGCCTCCAGGACTGTGAGAAATAAATGTCTGTCGTTTATAAGCCACCCAGTCTGTGGTATTTTGTTATAGTAGCCAGAACGGACTAAGACACTGATCAAATTTACCTGATGGTAGGCCTTCCCAAGAGGAGAGCCATTATCTTCAACACATCATGGAACCAGCCCATGCTCGCAGAGCTGGTGTGGGCATCTCTTGTCCTTCACTTTGCCCCCAGCTTGAAAGCTACTCGTGCCACTGATTTTCTTAGGCAGAGGGTGGAACCTACCACTTATTTCCCCTTAATTTGAGCCCCTTTTAGAAAATAACCTTCCAGCCTGGGCAAGGATTGATCTTTATGGCTGCAATTGTTTCCCCACATGGCATTTACTTTCATCCCAATAACACTGCTGAGGCCATTTGATGAAACACTGGAAAAGACTGAAAACTAGAAACTGCCCTTGATCATTTGTGTTTTATTGATTTTGTGTTATTTCAAATAACACAAAGGATTGCATAATATTCTAGTTTCCAAGCATTCTGAGTTAATATGTTACATTAAACTCAATAAACTTTGCATTCTTACCTCTGATTTCATCATGTTCTATGATGTCCATGTACAGTGAAGGGACCATTAGGGGTTTCCAGAAGGGATATCTTGACGGACTATGCTTATAACTGTACCATGAAGCTCTGTCTAGAAAATACAGCCCAACGTTAGCCACCTAGAAGATCCCATTCCAAGGCACAATCAGCACAAATATAGCATATTTTATAGTTTTGTAACTTTGTTTTGATAATCTTTACTATACTTGCTTTTCCCAATTCCTCTTCCTTTTTTTTTCTTCCTCTGATTACAACTGTGTTTTGTCCCCAGTACTCCACTGAAACTTCTCTTGTGAAGTTCACCAATAACCCCAAGTTATTAAATCCAGCAGTCAATATCCAGCCCTCACCTTCCTCCATGTCAGCGGTGATGGTTGGTCCTGCCTTAGACACCCGAGGGTATATGCACTCTCCTGCTGCATGCGCTGCTCCTTCTCAGGCTGCTTTGCTGGTTCTCAGTTCCCTGACCTCCTGAGACTTAGGCCTTGTTCTGCTTCTCTTCATACACCCACTCTTACAGGATCTCATCAAATCCCACAGCTTTCAAAGCCATTTCTATGCTGACAACTTCCAAATTTATGTCTAGTCCTTATCCCACCTGGGAACTGCAGACTCAGAACAAGCTTCTCAAACACAGTACATCTGAAATTAATTTCCTAAATTTTCCCTCAAACCTGCTCCTTCCGCAACCCTCCCCATTTCAGTTAGTGAGAATGCTGCGTCCTTCCCATTGCTTAGGCCAAAACCTCAATGTGGTCCTTGATTCCTCTCTTCCCCCATACACCATATTCAATTCATCAGCAAATCCTGTTGGCTCTATCATCAAGTTACATCTAGAATATGACCACTTTCCACACCTTCACTGCTCCCTCCCTGGGCCCAGCCATAATTACGTCTTACTGAGTTTCTTACTGTTGGTGTTGTGATCCAACGTACACACCAGGATAGGCTGATGGCCACTCTGAGTTTATCATAACCAGCGTTTCAATATATACATAGCTTATATCTGTTAAACATACACAGGTGTTCTAGATAATGTAATTAGTGGATGCCAAGAATTCTTAGTGATTTCTCAAGGAGCCCTCCCTCGGCCTCTGTTTTGATATTATCATGTTTTTGCTGTGCTCGTATATTTTTAACTCGGAGCATGCAAGGCCTCTTAGGCAACGGCCTCTCCTGCTCCCAATATCGTGTCTCCATCTGTGCCCCCGGGGCAACTGTGCCTGGCTTAGGTTGCCTCCCCCTGGAGGTCTTACCCGTCATTGGCTAACTGGCCTTCTCATCTCCAGGTCACAGTTTGTTGGCAAGCCTTTTCCAGTGATTATTAACCCTTCCTGCATCAGGGGCGGCTACACTTACACCCTAACTGGCTTCCTAACTGGCTTCAGCTCCTACCCATGCACAGTCAAAGTATATATAAACAAATTAGCCATGTGCCAGCAGGAAAGACCTGGAAGACAGCTGTGGGTTTGCAACCAATAGTGTCTGTCACAATAATAATCAGTTTTGCTGATTAGATGAAAGCGTCCTATAAAGAAGGCTCTTTTCAAACATTAATGCTAACTATTAGGAAGAAAAGACGGAAGTGGGTCATCCAGAAGAAGTTAAATGATATGGTCCCTCAGGGATGGCTTCAGGGGCATGCATCCTGTGCAGATGTACAAGGCCCCGGACTCAGAAGGGTTCCACACTTGCTTTTATGTTCTCATGTCATCACCTTGAAATTCTTAATAATTTTTGAACAAAGGGACTTGCATTTTTATTTTGTACTGAGCCCTGCAAATTGTGTAGCTGGTCCTGTGGTCAATGCCGAAACTTGGTATCTGACATCAGGAATTAAAAGTAAAAAGTCAAATCTTGGACTTACTGCAGCAGAACAACAAATATACAATGACTGAATATGAAGAGAACATGAAAATAAAACTTAGAATCTTGTTTTCTGGAAGGATGGTGGTGATTCCCTTGGGGAACAGAGTGGAAAAGGAGATTTGTTTGAGAGAAAAAGAAAACAGCTCTATCAGCCAGAGGAACTGGACTTTGAGAATTTAATCCCTAAGGAGAGGTGGGATGGAGAAGACTAAATCTGAGTCCTCAGAGCAGAGGCTGTAGTTAAGGTCCAAGAAATTAGACGCGATCACCAAGGAGTAAATGGAGAGGTTTTGGGGCTTCCTTAACTGAGGGCTGGAACCAGGCTAACTCACTACATTCTGTGTTTTCTTTTGGAATGTTTATTCCTGAATCAAGGAGTTTCTCTGGAAGATTTGAAAGAAACAAGCCTGGTTTAAGGGTTCAGGTTGTGGAGCCAGGTGGTCCTCAGAGGTAATCTAGTCCAACATCCACCCTTTAGAGATGAGGAAACCAGTGCTCCAGAAAGCTGAGAAAATGATTCTATGTTCCTTTTTCCAAACGTGTTGAAATGCGCCATCCAAAAATTAAGAAAAAAAAATCTTTGGTATCTTGTGATGGCAGAAAGAGGCCTTGGTTTGACTGAACACTGTCACACGACCTCTCTGTACCTGGGCTCCTTGGCTGTAAGAGGAAGATAATACCATCCTGGTACATCCTTCCTCTTCCTCTACCGTGGTGCGAGTGGCTCTCAGCCCCAGGGCGCCTGTCTGAGGGTCTGAGGACGGACTAAAGCCTGGCCGGTCCCCCACTAACCCGGCGTCGGGGTGGGCTACATCCGTTTGCAGGAAGGGACAGACGCCTTGTTAGTTTCTAACTCGCCCAAAGGGCTGCATCCCTATAAAGCGGTGTAGTGAATGTGAGAATCGGGTACGTGCAGTGCCTGGCACAGAGAAGCTCTCAATAGAGGGATGTAATTCTTACAAACTCTGCAACGCACATTTACTGTAAACGCATGAGACTTGTAACAAACACAAAACGCCAAACTAGAATTTATCAGTAATTCTTACGGAAAGGATGCACTTATTCCCAACACTTGCATTATTGCCCTGGATCCTACTGTAAAATGCTTGGAAACGGCTGGAACACTAAGATAACCAGGTATTTATAGCTTGGTAAAAATGACTGCAACTGTTATTTAAGGATCCGGAACAGCACTGGGAAAAAATACAGAGAAACGTCACTGGAGCTATCAAGTTACAAAATACCTTGACTAGGAAAACTGATTTCCTTAAAACTTTTTTAACTGCATTCAAACGTACACTACTGCTTCTTCCTCACCAGGGAACAAAATTTGTAGTTTTTACTGTCAAACCATTCTCTTCTTCCAGAAAGTCTAAACCAGGCACCACCACAGCCTTGGGCTGACGTCTCCCGGCTCCCGCTCCCCGGCAGCACCGCGGGCCAGGCGGACGGGCGAGGACGCGGGGAAACTGCAGAGCCTGGCCCTGCGGGGTGAGGTCCGGACTCGGCCCGCGTCTCCAGCACAATCACGTTTTCAAACCCGGAACCCCGCTGGACCCCCCGCAGCGCTCGCCGCAGGGGCCCAGGGGAGCGCGTTTCTCCCCTGTCATCCACACCCAGGAAAGCTCGCCCCTCAGGGTGCTGGGCTGAATCCCCACAGGTCAGAGTAGGTCACGGGGGTGTCCACCTGGCTGCACGGTCCCACTGCCCGGGAGCTTTTAAAACATACCGATACCCCTGCCACTCGGACCCTGGGGATGACACCCAGGCACGGGGACTTGGTTAGAACTACCCCTCCGGTATTTAGTATCCTCAGACACTACCACCCCGAAGCAGGGTGGCAAGCCTCGGGGACGCAACGGCCACCACGTGGGCCGGGAGAACGCCCCGCCCCCTCGCCCCGCACTCCGCCGCGCCCCGCCCCTCGCCCAGCACTCCGCCCGCGCCCCGCCCCCTCGCCCCGCACTCCGCCGCGCCCCGCCCCCTCGTTCTGCACCGCGTTCCGCCCCCTCGCCCGGCCCAGCACCCGCGCCCCGCCCCCTCAACCCTTTCCGCGCCCCGCATCCCCGCCCCACCCCGCCCCGCCCTCGGACGCGCCCAGCTCCGGCGCGGGCGCACAAGGCGCGGGCGCACAAGGCGCCGCCGACCGGAAGAGCGCGTGCGCCGGCGGGAGCCCTGCGCGCGGGAGGCCAGGAGGCGTGGGCGTGGAGCCGGCCGCCCAGCGAGAAGCCCCGGGGCCGGCGCGGCCCGGCGCGGCGCGGATGGCCCTGCTCCTCTTGCTTCTCCTGCCGGCCGCGGTCGGGGGCCAGGAGCAGGCCCAGGCCACCGACTGGAGGGCCACCCTCAAGACCATCCGGAACGGCGTCCACAAGATAGACACCTACCTGAACGCCGCCCTGGACCTGCTGGGGGGCGAGGACGGGCTGTGCCAGTACAAGTGCCGCGACGGTGAGGGGCGGGGAGACGGACGGGGGATGGGGGGCGGGGGCGCGAGGGGGCGGACCGGGCATGGGGGGCGGGGAGCGGGGCGACGGACGGGGGATGGGGGATGGGGGACGGGGCCCGAGGGGGCGCACGGGGGATGGGGGATGGGGACGCGGAGGGCGAGACGGGAGGGGACGGGCTGCGGGCGCGGGGGATGGACAGAAGGGGTGGAGGTGGACGCCGGGCGGACCCGGCGGCGTCCTCTGGCCCCGGAAAACCCAGCCCCCGCTGGAGTGCCGCGGCTGTAGTGATTGAGCAACCTGGCTGCAGGTCCGCGTTCGCACCACCCTTGTTAGAATGTGAGAGGTCGTCCCCGTGGGTTCTCTCTGCTCTCTTCTCGTTGCTGCCGAATTACTTTTTTTTTTGCAAATGCACGAAGTTGCCTGAGAACTTCGTGCCATGCGCATGCTCAGGATGGAGTGGAACAGGCTGATTTTAGCTCTGCATTTTAGCGCCTTTAGTCAGCTGGACGTGCAAAACAGCCAGAACTTTAAAGTCATGACGTTTTAACTTTCTCAAGAATTAGCTTTAAATTCTTTTTATGCAACGCTGCAGAAAAGAAATGGCTACCTTTGCACAGGGTTTTGGTGTACTGTGGTGTTGAGAAAGAGTTCTTATAGCTCATCTAGAAAATCAGTGCATCGTGACTTGACAGGAATTTTCTTTCCTTGGAGATCGGTGACGCCGCCGCCTCGTTGCTGGTTAATGTTACTATAATTCTTTTGATTTGCCTTTTATGTTTTTTAACTTTAATTCTGTTTGAATCTGAGAACTTGTTTGGTGATATCCTTGGTAATAATAAACTTGGTTTTTCAGGCAGAGATTTTTCTTTTGAAGCCCTTGGCTTTTTTGAAGGCATCAGTATTGTAATAGTTCAGATAAAGTCCTTGGGTTTCTCTTTGGAAATTAGCATTTGGAAAAAATGCTAAGAGTACTTGAGAGATCATGTTTCCGTAAGAGCAGACAAGGCCTGGGCCTAGTTAATTTCATACTTAGCAGCTCAAAATAAAAGAGAACTGAATGACTTCAATGTTACGTAAAGTCAGGTTGTATGTAGGTGAATTTGAAAGGAGCCTATGTCATGCAAAACCGTGATGCCATTTACTGCCTGTAATTCTCAAAATAATTCTAGTCTTCTGTTAATGGAGGTAAAGAATGAGCTGTGGGGCCGGCCCAGTGGCGCAGCGGTTAAGTTCGCACCTTCGCTTCTCTGCGGCCCGGGGTTAGTGGGTGCGGACATGGCACCGCTTGGCACGCCATGCTGTGGCAGGTGTCCCATATATAAAGTAGAGGAAGATGGGCACAGATGTTACTCAGGACCAGCCTTCCTCAGCAAAAAGAGGAGGACTGGCAGTAGTTAGCTCAGGGCTGATCTTCCTCAAAAAAAAAAGAAAAAAAGAAAAAGAATGAGCTGTGTCTTGTACATATGAAGCGCTGACTGTTTCGCTTCTTTCTAAATTTATGCGTAAATGTTACCAGCAGTATGCAATCAGGAAGGATGCTTTCGTCCTTGTAGTTTGAAGGTTAAATGGTTGCCTTTCCTGAGGCAGATGGCAGGGTTTTATTTAGTCATCCCCATTCGCTATACAAATATTTGAGTGCTTCTGATGTGTCAACTAATTGGATATTCAGCAGTGAACAAAACAGACAGAATTCCTGTCCCTGGAGCTTGCATTCTGGTTCCCCGGAGAGAGTTGGTAAACTAATGAACAAGGAAAATAAGCCAAATATACGTTATATGTAGGTCTGAAGTGTGCCAGTGCTTCCAGAACGAGAAAGCAGAGTAAACAGTAGCGGCAGTGTCGGGAGGCAGTTTACTCCTTGAAATGGGTTGTTTAAGGAAGGCTTCACTAGTAAGATAATGTTTGAGAAGAAATCTGGAAGTGGTGAAGGCGACACTGATAATCTGGGGAAAGAACGCTCCAGGTGGAGGGTAGGGCAGGAGTGCAGGACCTGAGGAGAAAGGCCAGTCAGGGATGACTTGGAAGGTTCTGGCCTGAGCCAGAGGAAGGGTGTGGTAGCCATTTGCTGAGACGGGAAAGCAGACTTCACCAATTTCTTGTGAGTCAAGGGTCCTTAGGGTTCATTTACCCTTAAAAGATCTCTGAAGTTGCATGGACACTAATCATATTAAAATGATTATTTTAATATTTCTTTTTACTTAATCTTTTTTATCTTCCACAAGCCTCATTACATTTACCGTTTGGAGTTTAGAGTGTCAGATGACAAAAACAGTACAATTTAGTGAGAAGTTTGATGTCCCTTATTTAAGGGACCTCAGCCCTTGGATTGGGAGAGTGCAGTGCCTCATAAACAGTGGATTTGGGGCAGCAGCCAGTTCAGAGTATGTTAGCAGAGGCAGTGAGGAAGCAGGCCCTGATTGGCCAGCAGGTGGGGTTCCTGGCAAGGCCAGCAGGTGCTGTTTCCTGGGGTGAGGGGAGCCTGCTAAAGCTGAGCTGGAGGGTTGGGATTGGTGTCTGTCAGGTTTCCCCGAACAGCCAGGCGTTTCCCGTAAGTGCAGGCTGACTTAGGTTTAGATTTGAGACGTGGGCTGGGCCACTGGGGCGGCCTCCATTCTGTGAGTCCCAATATATGAATTTCCTTTATTAAGAGCAAGGTCTCCAGCATGGAAAACACAAATGAACTTGAGAATTTAGGAAATGGTATGCTTCAGTGGAAATCCTTTTCTGTCTGGCTAAATAGTCTGCTCATTGGACTGTGGTTCCAGGTAACGTGTTAATTCCAACGTAATAAAATCGTTCTTTATTTGCTGTTACTTGAGAAGTCTCCTTGGAACACTGTTTCAGCCTTTCCTCTATTTTGGAATGCAGGTGACCAAGTCAGAACCAAATAGAAACAGACAGATGCCAGAGGAGCATGGTGATTAAGGGGTGTTTTATAGTTGCCCTAAAGAGGTCAGGGAGCTAAGATTTAAGGCTAGGGTGGTCAGGTTAAAGGCCACAGACTTGTTTCGTTCAGTTATCCTTGCTTTATCGAAAGGGCTGGAATTATGGAGACTTGCTGCCTTCTGGCCGTCCTTCCTAGGGTCGGGACAAGGCTTTAGTGAGAGTTACTTTAGTAAAGTTACGGAGGGATATAGATTTCATGGTCACTATTTTTTTTAACTTTTTTTTCCCTGACAGCAAAGAATTAAGGAAGAAAACTTTTTGATTTCCTTTGAAAAACAGAGAGCAAAATTGGCTCGTAAAATCTTTTAGAGTTATGAATAAGTCATCAGTTCATTCACTGACTTATGTTTTAACAGGATCCCTTTGGTTGTCGCGGTGGGAATAAAAGGGTTCAGGAGGGGTGAGGGAGCAGGATTGGAGGCAGAATGACAGGTGCAGGAATTCAGACAAAGGATGCTGGTGGTTTTGTCTAGATTGGTAGCAATAAAAGTGGTGAGAAGCAGTTGGATTTGGGATATTTTTTGAAGGAACAGCCTAAAGGATTTGCTCATGGCTTGTAAGTAGTGAGTGGAGTCAAAAATGATTCCAGAGTTTTTGGGCTGAATGTTTGGAAGGATGGAGTTGGCACTAACTCCGTGGACGTTAACTCCAATAGGGGAGACCGTGGGAAAATGTTTTCTGGTCATTAGGGAAAATAATAGTATATTTGTATGCTTTTGAGAATGATTCAGTAGAGAGTAAAAACACTGATGAGGGAGAGAGAAAGGATTATTGGAGTTACATCCTTAGGTAGGTGAGAGGAGGGGTCCTCGTACATAGAGAGGAAGGATTGTTGGAGTTACATCCTTAGGTAGGTGAGAGGAGGGGTCCTCGTACATAGAGAGGAAGGATTGTTGGAGTTACATCCTTAGGTAGGTGAGAGGAGGGGTCCTCGTACATAGAGAGGAAGGATTATTGGAGTTGCATCCTTAGGTAGGTGAGAGGAGGGGGTCCTCGTACATAGAGAGGTTGGCCAGGAGCGCGGGTAGCCTGGCCCTGTCACTAGGAGCAGAGGTACAGGATGTGGCTGAGGCACTGCCAGGTGGGCAGATGCTCAAGTCTCTTCTCATTGCCTCGGTCTTCTCAGTGAAGTAGGAATCAGGGCCATAGCTGGGAGAGAAGATGGGAATGGAAGTGTTGGAGGTTGGAGAAAAACAGGAAAGTGACTGGACTGAAAACTAAGGTAGCGTGAGGGCCCTGTGGAGAGTAATGTCATGACTTTAAAGGCCGCTGTGTTTGGGAAAGCAGGCTGGGAGTCTGCACTGTTCCCTGCAGACCACAGGGTGGGACCTTGGCGACCCAGCAGCCGCCTCCTGAGGCTTCTCATCTGCTTCGTTGTCTTTCAAGTGAAAGAAGTTGGTCTGTTTGGAAGTATTTACATCAAATTAAGAAAAATATGTAGAGGGGCCGGCCCTGTGGCCGAGTGGTTAAGTTTGAGCGCTCCGCTGCTGCGGCCCGGGGTTCGGATCCTGGGCGTGGACATGGCACCGCTTGTCAGGCCACGTTGAGGCAGCGTCTCACATCCCACATCCCACAACTAGAAGGACCTGCAACTAAGATATACAACTACATATTCGGGGTGGGGGTTTGGGAAATAAAGCAGAAAAAAAAAAGAAAAATATGTAGAAAAGAACTCTTTTTGTCTCAGGCCAGGCAAATCTGCAGATTTTAGCTGTCCATACAAATGATAATACCATCACGTATCAAGAGAGGAGCAGTTGCTTAAGTCAAGAAGTGAAGTCAGTGACTGGTAGCTCTGTGTAGTTGTGCACAATGAATTTGGTTTGTTTTTTAAATCCTTCCCATCTCATTTTTTCTTAGCTTCCTCTATCTGCTTACAAATTTGGGGGCCAGTGGCCCCAGTACGTCATGGCTTTTTGGGTTAACTCTGTTTCTTTTGTTCTGAGTTTTTGCTTGCTTTACGTTTTGTCTGCTCAGGCTGCCATAGCAAAATACCATAAGGGTGGCTTAAACAACAGGAATTTATTTCTTATAGTTGTAGAGGCTGGAGAGTTCCAGATCAAGGTTGGACCAACACTGTTCTGTAGTGAGGGCTCCCTTCCTGGCTTGCTGAGGCTGCCTCCCTGCTGTGTCCTCCTGCGGGTGGGGGTAGGAGTCGGGGGCAAGCTCTCTGGCCTCTCTTCTTATGAGGGCACTGATCCCATCATGAGGCCTTGTTCTCACGACCTCATCTAAACCTAATGACCTCTCAGGGCCCCGTCACCAAATACATTGGGGGTTAGGGTTTCAACATAGGAATTCGGGGGGAGCACGGTTCAGGTCATAGCGCTTTGTAAACTGGCATCAGTAGAAATGCTAAATTTTGTTTAATGTTCAGCAGCTTATAACACCATCTGTAACAGCATTTAAAATAATGTTAATACGTTTGTAATTTTGCTATCTGTATCAACTTAATCTTTAATAAACAACTTTCTATATAATGTATCTTGTTCAGAAATAATTATTTCAATTTAAAGGTGAATTTAGAACTTCAAAGCACTTAGAATATTTCAGGAAACCAGTTACTTCCCAGTTTTCTGGGTTTTTTTGTTTCTCCTGTTGTTTTGCTGAGGATAAAGAACAATTTCAGCAAGGAGTGCTTCCCATTTTTTTCATCCTGTAGTTTCTTGGGTGCCCACTGTGTGCCTGGCATCTTCTTTGTAAGCAATACAAAGTTCCTGTCCTTGTAGAAACTGACTCATTATGTTAATTTGGTTGATAAAAGAAAGAAGAGTAAAGCCAACCAAGGGTGTATAGAATGGATGTGGAAGGGAAGGGGCGCTATTTTAGATGGAGTGAGCAGGGAAGGCCTCTGTGAGGAAGTGACATTAGCACAAGAAGCAAAAACCAAACATGGGCCCCTTCTGCTGCCTGTGCTGAGGAGCCGGTTTACCAGCGTTTATTTCGTCGTGTTACTGTGCAGTTTCTCCTGCGGTAGGTCTGGGTTATTGTTCTGTGTTATCAGCTTCTCCACAGGGCAGTTTTAGGCACTGGCCCTGTTTGAGACAATGACCTCCTCCATCCTCATCCCTCTGCTTTCCTTTTTGTCAGCTTATTCTCTGGATTCTCTCTCTTCCTCTTTATCCTCCTCTAGTGGGCATGGGTTTTTCTGTGGGGTTTTTTCCCCCAAACTTCATTCTTTATTTGCTTCTGATCATTCTCCAGTTCAAAGGTAATTACCTTTTACAAAATGAGAAAATATATATATATGTTAATACATACACACATACATGTATCACTATCCTTACTCACAGAAAAATGTTAAGTGTTTTTATAGGCTTGAAATCGGAAAAAAGTCCATGGATTTATATGTAATACAAAGAGAAGGGAAATAAAAGTACTACTGTTGTATGAATATACAACATCGCGGGAAGTATCTTCCTGATAAATAGATACTTGAGGAGATTAGAAACCCACATACCTTTAGAACTCCAGGCCCGTCTCAGTTGTCTGAGGGTGGTAATCTTTGGTCCTCGCAGAAAAGGGAGAGGTGCCAGAAATCCAGACTGGCAGAGGGGCATGTGCAGGGCATCCAAAAAGTTGGAAACAGGCTAAACAGCTGGTTGGTTAGTTTTCCAAGTAATATGCCCCAAATATGTCAACCTCTAGACCCCTCTTCTGGTGATACACTTCTGAATTTAAAGCAGTAAGTCTAGTTGTTAACCTGAAAAATACATGCAGTGGATACACTATTTTTCCTGTCTCCAGACTTTTTGAACACTCTTTGCCATATTTATTGTACTGGTTTTAAGATTAAAAATTTGACCCATTGCTTCATGTCTATTGCTAGATAAATTTCTAAACATTTTAAACAGTTGATTGTTAAAACCACTGACTAGAGAGAGCTTGGTGGTGAAGCTTCAAGGTGCTTGAATGGCTTCTCCAAGAATATAATGCTGATCCAGCCTCCCTCCCTTTTGGTGAAGAAGTTTCTAGTGTGGTGGGACAAAGAAAGCCTTTGGTCATGTGCTTAATTTCTAATAATACTCCCATGGAAAATGTAGGCTGGATAAAACTTGACTTAGGTGAAGTCACAGCTGGTTGAGTGGTCTACCCAAAGAGTTGGGTTAATGACATCGTGGCTGCTTGTAGAGAAGGCTCATCTATCGGGGGGTGTTGTGGAGCTCTGTCCTGGCTGACATCTGTGTCTCAAGTTCGTGAATATCTGGGAGTAGCAAGTAACGCTGGGTGAATAGCTCTAGATGTTGAATAGTCCTGAATGATGTACTAAAACTAACAGGACAGAGTTTTACAATCTAGTATTTAGGCTCACAAACTAAATTTCAGAAGTGCTGAGCCTCTAGCAGTAGATATTAAAGAATTTATTTTCTAAAGAACTGATGTATTTTTCCTGGCGTCTGATGTATCTCAACAGTGAGATAGCTGAAACATATACTAACTGTCTTAGGCTGTATTAATACAAGTACGTTATCCAGCTCAAAACAGGCCCACCATACCTAATGGGGTTCTGTTTGGGCTGCCCCATTTTAAAGAGATGTGAGAGACTTGAGGCCATCAGGCTTCGGAGACTGATGAGTGCTCACCAAGCTCAAGAGAGACCTAGGGTAGACAGCAGTACCAGGTTATCTATTTATAATGAGAATTGTAGCTGCTATCAGAATCGGCCTTCCAGGTCCTCTGCTCGCTCAATCATTCATTCATTCATCAACAAATATTTATTAGAACCTAACCATATTCATATTCCAGGCACTGGGGGTACAAACCAAAATTCCTGCCCTCAAGGAGTTTTTACTTTAGTATGGGGAGAGAGAAAGGAAATATGTAGGTTAGTGGTATAGTGTGTTCAAAGGTCATATGTGCTACAGATGAGAAGGCCTTGCTGAGAAGGTGGAGGAGTAACTGTGTAGCTACCAGGAGGAAGCATCCACACAGAGGAAAAGCAGACCTGAGTGTCTGTGGAACAGCAAAGAGGTCAGATGTGACCAGATGGAGTGAGGAAGAAAGGAAGTGAAGAGACGGACTAGTAAGGAGACGAGGTCAGAACGATATGGGGGCAGGGGGTGTAGATTATATAGGGCTTATAGATGTGGAAAGGATTTTTGCTTTTATTCTGAATAAGGTGAGAAGCCATGGATGGGTTTCGGCAGAGGAAAGACTTGACCTAACACACATTTTAATAGGATCCCTCAGATTCAGTGTTGAGATTGGACTCTAGCCGGAGGTAGGGCAGAGTGCGGAAACTGGAGTAAGGAGACTGGGGGGTTATGGCAGTAACCTTGGGCGTGAGGCAGGATGACCGCAGTGAACGTGGTGAGAAGTGGTTAGATTCTGCTATTTTGAAGGTAGCGTCAACAGGACATGCGATTGAATTGGATGTGGGATATAAGAAAATGAGAGTGTCGAAGATGGCTAAGACTTTTTCCCAGAGCACCTGGAAGGATGGAATTGCTCTTACCTGAGAAGAGGGAACTGTGGGTGGCGCAGGTTTGGGGGTGAATGTCAGGAGGTACATCTTAAGTTTGGGGTGCCCAGTAGACATCCAGATGGTTACCATATCCTCCCTCTGAAGGCCCTTTCAAGTGAAAAGCCAAATCATGAACAGTTTCCTTCACACTGAAGGACGGAAGGCGGAACTGAAGGATCACAGTGACTCACTTCTGATGGCCTGAGGCATTTACCTTCATCTCCAGGGGCCCAGAACAGCCCTCCTTGGACAGCGCTGGAGAAACAAGCCCGGCTTCTGTTGTCGGCCACCGCGTTCCTGGGTCCACCGTAGTGGTTCCTTCTGCACACAGTGCTCTTCGGACGGGGTGGAGCAGCTGTAGCTCTCCTCCTTCGTGGGGCTGCTCCCTTGAGGCTCGGCCCACTCGCCTTTGTGGAGCCTGTGAATCTTAGCAACTCCCTCAAACCACTTTTACATGATTACCTGGAGTGGGTTACTTATTTTGCTGGCTGGTTGCTGGAAGGGTTGCTTTTTTCTCCCCCTCACTTCACTTTTGGAGGGTAAACTTATCTTTATTTAAGTCTCCTAGTAATAAATGTTAGTTGAATGAAAGTTGAAGTACTTTGTGTCTCTCAAGTATCCAACTGCGGGGTGGTATTTGGAATAACTGGGGATATTTTCTTTTTAGAAGTAAAGATAAATGATAGCCCCAAATGTTTGAAAGGATTATTATATAAAATAGGGAATTGACTTGTTTTCTCTTGCCTGGTGGGTAGAGGATTGCTTACAGTAGAATTTACAAGAAAACAGGAAAAGGAATTTAATGGTTTGTGCCATTCCGCAATGGAATAGGCTGTTTCTTGATATTTTAGGAGGATTGTGGGAAACATTCAGAGAGAGGGTAGGTGACTGTTCTGTATGGTGCTGTGATTTCTGTATGACACGAGGAGGGATGTTTCTGGGGTACCTTCCAGCATTTGGGACTGCTAGGATGTCATCTCTTTTCATTACTGAATCGTTGTGCTATTAGGGAGACTAACTGGAGTATTGTATGTCACCAAGCTGTCTTTATTCCTAACTTTTCTCCTCAGTTGGGAAGAGAGTATATTTGTGAAATGGTTGGCTGGAGTCTGGACTAGAATGTGTGGTCCTGTCATGCCTTATAATGGTAATTAGATGGTCATCGGATGACCTTGTCTTCCTTAGCTGTAGGCTCTGGCGGAGTACACTGGTTAGTTGATAGTCATTGAGGTTTGTGTGCAGTGGTGCATTGGCTCAAGGTTGGGAAGATACACTTCTTGCCCTATAGGTTTTAACCTAAAAATAGAAGTTTTAGAATGTTCAGGAAAACAGGGTGCATTTATCTTTCCTGTATATGGACCCAGTCTGGCATGTAACCTCTGAAATCTCCAGAAGTCCAGGATAAGCTTTTGTGTATTTGTATGGTATGGGTTTACAAATATGATTACATTTTATGAACCCCCATACATTTTATGAACCTCCATATATGTGTCTGTGTGTCCATTCGTGCATTATTTCAGCACAGGAGAAATAAAAATAATTAGGTAGACAAGTTAGCATTCTTAATGCTCATCAGAATAAAGACATATTAACTTATGTCAGCATCCCAATGTTAAATATTTCAAAGGCTGGTCTAGCACATTGTTTGCTTTTTTGCATATGTATTTTCTATCATGTTGAAAATTAATCATGATACCATTTCTATTTTATAGGATCTAAGCCTGTCCCACGTTATGGTTATAAACCCTCCCCACCGAATGGATGTGGCTCTCCACTGTTTGGTGTTCATGTAAGTATTATTTTTCATCTGACAAGTTTTATGATTGGTAGGCTGTGTAATACTTGATAATGCAAGACTATCATTATGTTCTCAGGTTCACAAATAATTTTGCTTGTTGTAACAGTGATCAGGTTTATTATATTCTTTTATAGCTAAAACACATTTAATAAATCCTAACAAAGCTAAAGGGAGTACAATTCATGTTTTATTTTTTAATCTTGTAGATGTTAATACCATCTACATGATATTTTCTAATGTGACAAACATGGTTTAAAAGTTTGGAAGATATAAGTAGTACTACTTAGGACAAAAAGTATAGATAAAGCATAATATTTTCTATATTAAAACCAGGCTGAGCAGGGTGGCTGTGTGTTTGCTGTAGGGGAGGCTGGATATGAGCCAAGTGTTATGAGGAAAAAGTTTATGAGAGTGATTCCTGGACACAAGTTTTCAGTATAAAGCTATTTAAAATACTTACAGATAAGTTATAGATTGGAAGGAACGGGATCTCTAGGGAGTGGACGAACACTGAGAGATTAAATCACAAGAACAAAATTTGGAGTTGTAGGAGCTTAAAGGTTTTCTGTAACATTTCATATAAAGTACATTTTGTTGGTGGAGGAGGTACAAAATACTTGGAATATCCAAACACCATGCTTGCTCAACCCCTGGAGGAATCTTTTCTATGCTCCTAGCCTTACCTTTCTGTTTTTAAAACTATGGTTTGTGTTTTGGACGATTGGCAGTTGGGTCTGTTAGCGGCAGGTAACTGCGTATTCAACACTGCAAAATAGGCAGCTTTGGGGCACAGCTGAGGGGGAGAGCACAGACTGATGGGGATGGCACGGAGGACAGTGATGCAGAGAGGGTGGCGGGGGGAACGTTCGTGGGCAGATGGGACGTGGGAAGTGAGCTGTACAGCAGTCGCTGTCTCCTTTCTCCGTCTTTGCGAGTGCGGGGTGCTTCAGCAGAGGAGCTTGCAATTTCCCCACCAGTCATGCATCCACACACCTCTTTCAGCTTAACATCGGCATCCCCTCCCTGACGAAGTGCTGCAACCAGCACGACCGCTGCTATGAGACCTGCGGCAAAAGCAAGAACGACTGCGATGAGGAGTTCCAGGATTGCCTCTCGAAGATCTGCCGGGACGTGCAGAAGACACTGGGCCTGGCTCAGCACGTGCAGGGTGAGGTGACCCGGGGGCGGCCCGAGTGCGGTTTGTAAAGCTTTATTGGATGCTTCATGTCTTCGTACAGGGTTTACCAATGGAAGTCCTCCACTGTATCTTACCTTATCTATAGTGCACGGCCCTTCTATTCTCTGACACGAGGAGTTAAGGATTTTGTAATCTAAAATGATTTATAGTCACAGAAGCAAAAAGTGTTAGAGAACCTTAGGAGGAGGGTATGTGAGGCGGAGAAGAATTCATCCAACATCTTGTACCCTGAAGTATTTCTCTAACTATCCGGAGTTGGAAGCTTTGAAACCCTGGATCCAGTGAATTTGAAGAGGATAGCACATTGGATTTGGAGTAGGACATTCTAGAAGATTTGAGTCTTAACTCTGTCTTTTCATAGATATCTCTGTCAGGAGGGCCCCCCCAAGGTTCAGTGCTTTGCTAGGAGGACTGACGTGGTGACGATAAAGTGATACATGGTGACAGTAAAGGAACAGGGGCTTCTGTGTCCTCGTTTATAAAGCGAGAATGGTAATATCCATCTCGGAGTTGTCCTGAGGGTAAGATGAAATAGTGCTGGAGATACAAATCCCTGTGCAGATGCTCTTGGCCACCAGATTTCTGTACTGTTACATACCTGAAGTCAGAAGAGAAGGGGTGATGAGAAGGAAGGGGCAGGAAAGAAACTAACATTTTTGGCACTTCCCATAAGGCGCTGTGCTGGATGCTTTAGACATGTTTCCATGGATGTTCACAGAAACGCAAAGAAGTAGGTGGCATTATACCCATTTTTCAAGGAAGAAAACTGACATTCAGAAAGAAGTAACTTGCCCCAAGTAATGCACTTCTGACTCTAAAACTTATGTCTGTCAACTGCAGTATTCCCCAGATAGTCTCATATTATAGGTGTGATTCTGAAATCCTAGTTATAGCTGTCAAGGGAGAAATCTGCTCCAGGAGAAGCTGGAACTCAGCACCTCTGAGTCACTTGTGTGCTTTCCGCTGAAGTGCGCTGGTTGTCCAGCTGAAGCGTGGATGGATGTGCTTCCTGTTTTCTGAGCTAAGGACACGGTGATGTTGCTAGACGATGAGACCAATCTCCTGTCCGTCTCCCACGGAATCGTCACCGCCTTTCCACTTCTGCGGGTGGTTGTGCTCCTTAGTGCGCAAAGTCTTTGGGAGAACTTTGAAAGTGTCAAGATTTTGTAATGAAAAGTTTCTTCCTTAACATGAATATTTGAAATTGGAAGTATTTGAACAACTAAAAGGCGGTCTGGTATGTCTCTTTAAGGGTCGTGTATTGAGATCATCTTACCTGGGTGTTCCAGGTCTCTTAAGAAAAGTCAGTCCGTTATTTTTTTATACTCTTAAAAAAAAATTTAAAAAGCATACCAGAGGAAAAATACCTTTGCTTCCTTTGTCTCCCCTCCTAAGCTGAATCTGGGTAGTAGTCAAAGAAAGAGACTAGGGCCCATTTACTTTAAGCATCTTAAATAATGTGTGGTCAGTTCTTAGAATCCGTTGGCCATAATTAAATGTTTTGAGGTTTCTGTTTTTAACCTTCATTTCTTCTGCACCTAAAAATCTTTCCTTCAAGTGCAAACTTACGAGTGTTATCAGGCATCTCTCTTGGTGATATTTTTCAGATGAAAAGAAAATGAACAGTGATAACCTGCTCAGTGCTATGGAGAGAGACACTGGTTTGTCTAGCGCAAAAAGTTGGGTTGAACAGTTGCATGCAAACAAGAAGTAGATATGTGGCAGAGAGGCTGAAACTGAAACTTTGTGTACGCTACTGGTTTGCAGGGTTTGGGAGGCCTTTCAAAACCTGACATAGGGTGAAGTGCCCACTGAGCACACGCTGGATGCCGTGCTGTCTCCTACCGTGCACGTGAAGAGCGCGACGGTTTGCAGCTGCCCAGCACTAACGGCGCTTTCTTGCTTTGCAGCGTGTGAGACAACAGTGGAGCTCCTGTTTGACAGTGTCATCCACTTAGGCTGCAAGCCGTACCTGGACAGCCAGCGTGCCGCGTGTAGGTGTCGCTATGAAGAGAAAACTGATCTTTAAAGAAGATGCTGACAGGTGGTGACAGCAGTTAGGACGGAGGAACGTAACCAGTGACAAAGAACTAATGCTTTTACAGCATAACGCCGCCTTATTTTTGTGAAAGGATTATTTTAAGACCTTGTTTTGACATTAAAACTTCAAACTAAAGAAAAAAGGGGAGGTTATCTTCCTGGACGTTGCTCCCAGTGGGCCCTGTTGTCTTGACCAGTGTCAGAAAGAGGTGCGTGTTAAGGGGAGAATTTTGAAAGAAAGAGTCTGTAACTCACTTTTCACAACCATATTTACCCAAAAAATGAGGTCAACGTAAAATTCATCAAATAGTATGTTCAACATTATTTTATTTGGAAATATCAGGAGGTCTTCACTTAGAAGTATATTTGTTTACTATAAAATTTCAAGTATACATTTATGCCTGGAAGGATCTGACTTTATTTTTTCTCTGTTTTAATTAACACATAATCTACTCGTTTTGTGTAGCCCATTGAGTATATGAATGTCATACTTCTTTAATGACAGGACCAGTTACAAGGACAAGGTTCCACGTCTGTTTCTCTTGTAAAATTGGAACCATCAGCTGGTGACCTTGGGGAGCAAAATCCAGGGTATCTAGGTATATGTAATGTGCCTAGAAGGTGATGCAAACCAAATTCGGAAGCACAGCCACTCCCAATTTATGAACCACTCATATGACAGATATCGTCTTTTGCTGCAACCTTTGCCTAAATTGGAGAAAAGATGGATTTAATGAGACCAATGAAAAGTTGTTTAACACACATCAGAGCATTGCATGGGTTATGGGTTACAGCCCAGGATCCCAAGCGTATATATCTTTTGGGTAACCTTTGACCAAAGTTATTAAGAAAAACTGCTTGGAAAGTCAGAAAGACAGGAACAGGGGAAGTGGTTCTGTTTAAGTCATTACAGGCAGACCTGGGAAGAGGGAAAAATATTTTCTGGAGAAAGGGCCACATTTGTAATGGAGTATCTCTCGTTGCTGAGAACCCAGTAGCTCACCAGCTGAGACGTGGCAGCTGTTCTGCTCAGAGGCGTGTCCTCTGTCTGACAAGGCGAGTGTAACCCTCATGGCCAGGTGAGCAAATGAGCAAACTGGCCTCCACTTTAAATGTTTAGAACCCTTAATTGATACTTTTCAGACTTTTAAAAAGGTACAGTTTTATAAGCCATTATCAATATTTAATATTTATCAATATTTACTATTGAAATACCTGACATAATGAATTAATAAATTAAAGGTAACATCATAAATTCATGGATTTTCTTGGCAGCATTGACTTTCTGGAGAGGACACACTCAAAATGTTTTTGTAAAATATTTAATTCATGGTTATAAATTATACAGAAATCAGTAGAAGCTGTTTTTATATGTTAACGTTTGTTTTTTTAACTTGTTAACTTGGAATCATTTTAGATTTACACTAAAGTTGCAAAGATAGTATAGAGACTTACCCCTAATGTTAACGTTTTATAGAACTGTGAAACATTTGTTAAGAAGCCAACACTGGTGATGGCTGTTAACTAACCTCTAGACTTGACTTGGATTGTACTGGTTTTCCCCTCAGGACCCAGGAGGAAGCCACATTGCATTTGCTCATCAGGTCCGATTAGCTCTGCTCTCACGTCACGGTTCCTCAGTCCTTCCTTGTTTTTCATAACCGTGACAGTTTTGAGGAGGACTGGTCAGGTGTTTTGTAGACAGTCCCTCAGTTTGGGTTTCTCTGATGTTTTCTTCATGATTGAACTGGGGTTATGGATTTTTAGGAAGAAAATCACAGGTGAAAGGTTCTTCTGGCCGCATCGTATCAGCGTTGAATGCTGTGGGCTTGTGTTAACTCTGGGCGCTGGGTCAGGTGGTGTCTGTTGGGTCCTCCATGTAGAGGCACTGTGTCCCTTTCCATCCTTCTGTTCTTTGGAAGCCTGTCACCAAGTGCAGTCGGTGGGAGGTGGGCAAGATTATTTATGTTCCGCCACCTGGAAGGGGGAGTGTCTTTATGTAGTACTTGGAACTCTTCTTTAAGAAAGATTTCTCTCTCGCCCGTTTATTTATTCAATTATTTATATCAGTATGGACTCGTGTATTTCTTTTATACCTTGGGTAATATTTATTTTGTTGCTCAGTCGTTCTGGCTTGGCTATTGGGAGTTATGTCAGGTTGGCTCCTGTGTCTTTGACGTGTCCCATCCTTTTGATTTTTGAGCACTTCCATGCTTTTCTAACAAGAAAGTAGGAAAGTTGCTTCAGGCTCATCTTGTATAGCCCCAGCCCTCGAATCAGCCTCTTCTCCAGGGAGCCCTGGTTCCCTTCCTTGGAGAATGGTTTCCAGTGGGACTTGGACACCAAGATTTGGGCACTGGATGTGCTCCTTGCTCCTGAGGAGTCACTGCTTCCAGACCCGCCCAGCAGACAGAGCTAGGAAATGTGTGTGTATATGAACCCATGGATGTGTACATATCTGTAATTATTTCTGTATGTGTATATATATTAAGCTGAGCATGAGTTCGTACTGATGTCCTCACTCAAATCCTGTACCACACGGCATATATTTAGATTTAGGGACGGTATTTTCCCTAGCCACAGAATAAAATTTAAAAACAAGCAAAATGCCCCCCAAAACTAGCAGCTCTTTACAAGAAATGTGATATTGATATTTTAAAGTAATAAAACTGTGTTACCTGTAAATATTGCTGTCTGTTTAAAATCTTTTGACACTTCTTCCAGGGACATATATGGCTGTATTCATTTCATAGGTGGAGAAACTGAGGCACAGAGAAGCAGTAACGAAGACAGAATTGAAATATGCGGGCAAAAGCAAATTAAACACACCTTCTGGAGCAGCCTTTCCTTCAGTGAACCCCCAGACCGGTCTAGGCTAGTAATCCTTAAAAAGTTGTTTTGTTAGGGCTCATTCTCCTAAAATGAAAAGGTGGTATTTCTATCAGTATTTATAGAAGTACAAGATTATCGGGAGGTCAGAATGGTCATTATTTCATCCTGGTGCAAAACAAGAACAACATCCACACAGTGAAGACAGCGGAGTCTTCCTGGGAACACAGCTGTGTTCAGTAGGCTGACTGCAGTAACTCTGGGGAGTAGAACGGAAGCCGTTAGGTGAGACCCTTCCCCCTGCGTCGCTTTGCCTCATTGAAAATTCACAGCTGCCCCCTGCAGTATGTTCGTTCAGGTCTTGTGTAATGACTGCCTGTGATAATTGAAGTAGCCCCTTTGGCTTGCTGTTTTTCCTCGTTGCCTGACCTTACAAAACCGGTGATCTTCCAAATCATAACTAAAAGAGCAAGAATGAATTGGTGTAACCAGTATATGAAAAATAACTAAATAGCAGTTATTAATGAAAATAACTGAAACCAGATCAGTGGGTCGTCTGCACAGCAGCCCAGTGAGGTCATGCTGCTTCACCTCAGGGTGATTAGGTTTCCAAACGTCCCACAAAGTCCCCTTGCCGACGACAACTCAGTCGTTTCTTCGTTGGCGCTCAAGTGTAGGAATCAGAGTCCCAGAAATTTGATATTTCTATGATTTATATGAGAAAACAGAAGGTTTAGTGGGGTAAACACTGAAAAAGACCAAAATTTAAGTTTTAGACTAATCTCTTAATTTAATTTTACTCCATGTATTTCATTCCTAAAATAGGTGACAGTTGACTAAAACCTCCAGTTTTAGTCAATTCTGTGTGACTGTTCACATATAGGAAGAATCAAGTCATCCTGTCAGTTAACTTTCGGTCTTTAGTCTGTCCTAATTATTTGGTAATGTGGATTTGCCTTCCGGCTCTTCTTTGAGAAGGAAGAGAGAGCTGGGCAGGATTCTAATCAGTCTGTGAGTGGTTCTCAAAGGTGACCAGGCAGCAGAGTCACTGGGAGGCTTCCCCGCCCCCCACCCCCAGTTTCTCATGCAGTAGGTCTGATTGTGTAGGTCCCAAGAGTTTGCATTTCTGGTAGGTTCCCAGATGTTGTTACTGCTGGTTCAGAGGCCACAGTTTGAGAACGGGTCCTGGTAATCTTCAATAGCTAAAAATAACGTGTACTGAAGGCTTCCTGTGGGCTGGGTGCTGTTCCACACGTTTGGCAGTTACAGTCTCAGAAACTATTGAGTTTCCGTTCCCATTCTGCAGAGAAGAATTTGAAGCTGGGAGAGGTTGAACTGCATTACTTGTCCAGTGCCCCACAGCTAAGACGACGATGGAGCCAGAATTAGGACCCAGCAGCCTGTTTCCGCATCCCAGGCTCTTAGCCGTTTTAAGGATGGCTTAAAGCGCTATCCTGGGGGGAGACTACTGCTTTAAAAGGTTATAATACATTTGTAATTCTGAAATAAGTATCCCCAAATGCCTTGTATTTATATGTCTTGAGACAAAATCTTACATTATATAACCACATAGGCTATGAAAGTAATGCAATATTCTGAGAGAAGACACTGGGGGGAAAAATAAATTCCTGCCATCTGCTCCTTTCAGATAAGTGGAACATCAGCCAACTGGGTTCCGCTTGGGGGGGAGTTCAGGACTCAGGCAGAGGGGACCCTGAAAATAAGGCAAAAGAACAGGAAGCTCTGGTGGTCAGATAACATTCAGACTGGGTAAAGTCCAGAGAGCAGAGGCAGAAGCCCGGACTCTCATCCTGTGGGTGAGTATTTGTTGAGCGCCTCCTGCATGCCCAGCACCTGGGCTCTGTAAGGGGGAAGCCAACAGAAGGCCCGTCCTGCTCTCCGGGGGGGCAAGGTGGTGGCTGTAATCATTTATTGAGCTCTTCCCAAGCCAGGTGCTGCTCCGAGTACACGGTCACCACCACCATACGGGGGAGGTGGATGTTCTTTCAAAAAATAATAGGGTAGTTTTTATAGAAGACAGTTCCTTATCCTTATTTCCTAAGTATCCCTTACACTTGTTTTAACCTATTAGAAATGGTGCCTTACATTTTTTTCATCCAGTCGTCCAATCTTTTTATCCAAAGAGTTGTTCATTGAGGAAATTGACGCGATAGCCAACCACGCAAGGAGGAGCTCAATTAAATCCAGCGCTGAGCGCCGGTCCCTCCGGACCGCACTCTATTGGTGAGGACAACACGCTCTGCCTCAAGAAAAGCCATCATCTTGGGGCCGCCCAGTGGCCGAGTGTTTAAGTTCCGCGCTCTGTTTCGCGGC